>NW_006159543.1:1299689-1316058 GCF_000334495.1 Tupaia belangeri chinensis | reverse complement strand
CAACTATCTGCACTTTATGGTAGAGATTGAAATATTGGAGGGCATAAAAGCAGTGAAAATTGTTGTGGATGCTGAAAACAATGTGGAACAGGGGGAAGGGGGAGAGGGAATAGTATAGAGAAGGAAAGCAGAAGAAGAAATAGAGAGGCATGATATTTCTGGGACATGGAAATGGTTTATTACCCTAACATGTATAATATCCTCAACTGGACTGGTCTGAGAAATATTTCATGTTAGGTAAATTCTCTTTACAAGCAAAATGATGGATAGTGATTGAATGTTTTAAAATATAATAATAATAATAATCTAAAAAAATAAGTGAAAAGCTATTTGCTGCTGCTGATGTGGATAGTAACATCTTTGTCTTGACTGATATCCATGGTAATTGTGCTGGAAAAAGAAATGTTATGGGGCTGGAAGGTGGCATGGTGGTAAAGGGCATGGGACTCTCACACGGTTGACCATGGTTCAAGTCTCTGACCTGGTGGCTTGCTTTCTCACTTTCCCTCTCCCTCTTCTCACTCGCTCTGTCCCTCTCTAGTCAAATTTAAATAAATAAATAAATTAAGTTAAATAAAATAATTCTCTAACATATATATGTACAAAACAACACCTAACACCCCCCAGGGTAGATGGCCAGGCTGCAATCCCTTCTCTATTCTCCTCTGTCACCAAGGGCTTATTTATCATGCCCCTATAACACTTGATTAACTGATACTTTGAGGGGGGAGTAAACTCAGTAACCTGATGTTTCTCCACAGAAAGTAACTTTAAGGATAAAACTAGCAACTCCTAAAGAGGCTTTCATGCACAATTAACACCTGGGTACTCCCCAGGCCACCACCAGCAGTATGGGCCATTGTGAGGACACACGCTGCCTGTTGGCACCCTCTGCACTGAGCTCATTGCAATGATCTGAAAATGTTATACACTGTAAAGATATATGTGATTAAATGTAATATAAAAAAAAGACAGAAATCATATGATTATATTAATTGATGCATAATAGCATTTGGTAAAATCCAACATCCCTTCATGATCAAGGAAAACTATCATAGAAGGGACATTCTTCAATATAATAAAGCCATATATGACAGACCTACTGTAAACATCATACTGAATGGTGAAAAGCTAAAAGCCTTCCCACTAAAAACTGGAAAAAGGCAAAGTTGCCCAGTCTCTCCACTCATTTCTAACATAGTATTGGAAGTCCGAGCCAATGCAATCAGACAAGCAAGCAAAATAAAAAGCATTCAGATAGGAAAAGAAGCAGATAAACTGTTCCTAACTGCAGATGTTATGATTATATACCTAGAAAATCCAAAGGAATCCATGAAAAAAACTCTCGGAAGTGATAAATTAATTCAGTAAAATTGCAGAATACAAAGTCGGTATACAAAAATATACAGCATTTTTATACATCAGTGATGAACAGACTGAGGCAGAATTGAAGAAAGCAATTACGTTTATAATAGCCACAAAACAAATAAGATGCCTAGGAGTAAATATAACTAAAGTAGTGAAAGAACTTTACAAGGAAATCTATGAAAAACTGAAAATAGATATTGAGTATGATATTGAAAAAGGAAGGACATCCCCTGCCCTTGGATTGAAACAATCAATATAATCAAAATGTCAGTCCTATTCAAATTAATTTACATATTCAATACAATTCAAATCAAATTACCTGAGAGTAAAGTAGTAATTGTCATCTCACTACCCAACTTTAAAGTGTATTACTAAGAAGTGATAATTAAATAGCATGGTACTGGCACAAAAATAGATACATAGAATCAATGGAACAAAACAGAGAATGCAGAAATAAACCCTTAATCATAGAGTCGAGTGATCTTTGATAAAGTATATAAGACAATGCAGTAGATAAAAAATCTCTTTAGCAAATGGTGCTCAAAGAACTGGATATCTATTCGCAGAAAAATGAAACTGGGAAACTTAAATCACTGACTTTAAATCTCTTTTTCCTAGCATAGGTATTTAAAGCTATTTCCTAGCTCTTTGCAGATGATAATGTATATAGTAATGTCTTTGTTTTGACTGATATGCATGATATTCATGCTGGAAAATGAAAGTGTTGTACACTGTAAAGATATATGTGATTAAATGTAAATAAAAATAAATAATAAATAAATAAAATAAAATTTAAAAAAGCTATTTCCAACCTAATGCCTGCTTTAACTCCATCCCACAATTTTCAGTATGTTGTTTTTAAACACTGTATAATTAGAAATAGTTTCTAACCTTGATCCTTCAGTTATTTAGAACAGTGCTTTCTAATTTTAAATAATTGGAGATATTCTCCCTTTCTGTTATGAATTTCTTATTCATTCTGTTGCAGTCAAATAATAAATTGACATTTGCAAAAGTCTTTTATTATTCACAGAGTTTGATTTTGTGGTCTATCATATAGTCTACACTGGTGAAAATTCCATGTACTTTTGAAAAAATTATATTCTATCTTTTTTGGATATAGGGCTGTTTATATGTCAATCAACTATGACTACTGATTTGCTTTTTTCTCATTCTGTCAATGACAGAGAGAGTGTGTTAAAATCTAAAACTGTGATTGTGGATTGGTCTATCTCTTTAAATTAAGTTTGGGATTCACTTATTTTGAAGTTCCATTTTTCATGCTTTAAACAATTTTTATGTTTAATATAATAGAGGTAGAAGGATATAATCTTTTATATTATTACCCACTTATATACCATTTCTAGTGCTTTTCATTCTTTCCTATAAATATACACTTCCATCTAGTGACCTTTCCCTTCAGCCTGAAGAAGTTTCTTTTTTTTTTCTCTTTCAGTGGAGATATGCTGGTGACAAATTCTCTACTTTATTATCAGAAAATATCATAAATCTGCCTTTATTTTTGAAGTATATTTTTTATTGTACATAGTAACTATTTGTAGATTTTTTTCCAACTCTAATGTTTTTACATTGTTGTACATTATTCAATCTTTCTGTCATCATTCATACCATTTCAACATATATAAAGGGAATATTTTTCTAGCTTCTTTCAAAGTTTTCATTTAATCTCTGTTACTATTTTTGGTGTCCATTGTTTCATTATGATAAACCTTTCTTTTTTTTTCTCCAGTTGAGGTGTGCTGAATTTCTTTAAAAAAGAAACTCTTCAAAAAGTTAATGGAGGTCCAGCAGGTGGCACAGTGGTAAAGGTGCTGGATTCCCACATGGCCAAACACAGTTCAAGTCCCGGACCTGGCGGCTTGCTTCCTTGCTTTCTCACTCTCTCTCTGTATCTGTCTGGTCAAATTGAAAAATAATAACAAAAAATGGAATTAAATAATTAATTCTTTTTAAAAAGTTAATGGAAAATTACTATTACAAAAAAAAACTATGCACAGCTTCAAAAATTTTTGCACAGAGTAAATTCATACTTTATTTTTCTACAAACTTTGATGTTCCCTCATATCTTGGTATTTTTCACCGACTTCGGAGAACTCTTGCTATTATTACTACTCCATCATTCAGTATTCTTTTTAGTCTCCTGTTCTTTCTCTCTTGTAATGCAACTGCACTCCATTTACATTTTTATTAGAACATTTGATATTATCACACAGTTCACTGAGGCCTTATTCACTCTTTTTCATTTTTTTTCCTCTGTGTTCTTCAGATTGGATCACCTCTCCTGATTCAGCTTTAAGTTCACTGACCTTTATTCTGTTGTTTCTATTCTGCTATTTAGCTATCTGGTCAACTGTTTCTTCTTTCCCTTTTTTATTCTTAATTTGTCTTTCATGAAAGAGAGGTGGGGGGGAAGAGAGAGAGAGAGATACTCTCAACAAGGGCTTCATGCCACCATCGACCCCAACTCAGTAGGTCTGGATCACACACACGTGTGCCTGGCATGCTCAGGGAGGTTCTGGGACATTTCAAAAGTGGGTGCTGTTGTGTTACCACTGCACCACATCTGGCCCCTAATCTTCCTTACAGTTCATTTTATCAGAGTTAATCTGAGAAAAGTCACTCCATTATTTATTTATTTTTATTTTTTAGTTTTGGAGAGGTTTCTGCTATAGGGCACGTGCACTCGCCAGACAGATAGAGAGAAACAGAGAGACAGAAAGCAAGAAATCACCCCCCAGGGGGGATGGCCACACTGCAATCCCTTCTCCTCCATTCTCCTCTTGGGATCTTGGGCATGCACGCACATGTGCCCGGCGTGAGTTTTAAGCCACCGGGTCCGGGACGCGAACCGCGGTCAACTACGTGGGAGTCCGGTGACATAGTCATTATGCTAACTGCTGGTCCCAAGTCACTCCATTATTATCTGAAATTCTTGTTTTATCTGTCATTACAGAAAGTACCTTTACTTTAAATTTGCTCTCCTTTAAATAATGTCACTCAAATAAGTGCTCAAGAGAACACTACTCAGTTAATTAATAAATGTATTAATAAGAAAGTGAACTACAAGGTCAAATGGCTTGAAACACACCCAGCATGCGTGCATGTGTGCCCAAGATCTCAGGAGGTGATGGGAGGAAAAGGGATTGTGGTATGGCCATACCCACTGTGGGGTGATGTGTCACTTTCCCTCCCACTATCTCTGTCTCTCTCCCTCTGGCAAGTGCACACACGCTAAGGAAAAAATCACTCGGAAATATACCATTACAAAACAAATACACAAATAGGTTTCTTTGCTCCAGGACTTTTTTTTTTTTCTTTTAGAATTTTGCCATAGGGCACATGTGCTGGCTGGCTGTAAAGAGACAAGGGACAGAGAGACGGAAAGTGAGAAATTACCCCCCGGAGGGATGGTCATGCCACAATCCCTTCTCCGTCATTCTCCTCTCAGGATTTTCGTATGCATGCACACCTGCCGAGCATAATTCTCAAGCCAAGAGATCCAGAACTGTGGTCAACCTAGTGGGAATCCAGAGCCTTCACCTTCTTGCCACCTGCCAGCCCCGCTGCAGGACATTTAAGGATTTTTAATTTTCCAGTGAAACTTCTATATCCATAAGTGGAAAATACCCTATGGTCCCAAACATTTTCATACATAATAACATTCATTAATTCAACAATATTTATTGAGGGACCAGCCGATGGCATAGTTGTTACATTGCTGCACTCCCACATGGCCGACTGCAGTTCAAATCCCGGACTTGGTGCCCTGAAGCTCACGCTGGGCATGCATGTGTGAGTACCAAAGATCCTGGGAGGAGACTGGAGGAGAAGGGATTGTGGTGTGTGGCCATTCCCCGGAGAGGTGATATCTCACTTTCCCCCTCACTGTCTCTGTCTATCTTTCTCTGACAAGTGCACATGCCCTAAAGCAAAAATCTCTTAGGAAAAAAAAAAGATATAAGAGAGAGAGAGAGAGAGCGCACCCCAAAGAGGAGACTAGAGTATAATTCCCTCTTAGTATGATTCTCTTTAAGCTATAATTCACTATCCTTTTTTAATTTCCTGATATCAGTATCAGTCACTGACTAATGGTGGCTAGGTATTTATGCCATTTAATTCCGATAAATACTTACTTTGTAATCATCATATCTATGCAACAGGAGGTGCTACTGTAGGAAAAATAAGATAAAAATGGACACTGACCGACCATGAACCTGCATGGACTAGATAAAAATGTATTAAATTGCCTAACATAGTATTCAGCACAGATTAGTAGTTGATAAATGGTTAGTTTCCTTGTGGAGTGTTTTTCCTCCTCTTTTTGCCTATTAAGTTAGTGACTTCAGTAAGACTGATCAGGATTTGGCAGATTACAGCTCTCAGGCCAAGTGCAGTCAGAGGCTTATTTTGTATGGTCCAAGAGCTAAGAAATTTTTTGGATCACTTTTAAAGCCCTGTTTCATAAAAAGGAAAAAAAAAGGAGAGAAGAATATGTGACAATGACTTTATTTGGCCCACAAAGCCTAAAATAATTACTACATGGCCTTTTACAGAAAACGATTGCTGATCCCTAATACATAGTCTAATCCTTATAAGCACTCTAAAATAAGCAGTATAGTAGAAATCATCTAATAAATTGCATAGTAGAATTCATTTTCCTTAAGTGTTGAGATAGAAATCCTGCTTTTAAACTTTTAAAAAAACATATTGAAAACAATATGTTAATGGTTTTCATAAGTTTGCAAAGGTCCATTTCAGATCTTACCTTTTCCCCTTTTATACCACGACAGTCACACTTCGATCCTGGAGAACATCCAAAAGAAAGCCTATAAAGAAGAGAAAGAGGGGGAAATATCAGAAAAGTATCTGCAAGCATATACACCAAATTTTAAACAATAATTACCTTTGCAGAAGCTTTTATCTTTCATTATCTACATTTCTGTTTGAATTTTCACAATAAACAAATATAATTTTCATAATTTTAAAGTGAAATACATTTTATAAAACTGCTAAAATGAAAAGAAATTCATAAAGCTTCAATATAATTTGATTTGCCACTTGTCGAAGCTCTTAAAAGCATTTTTTTCTCCTATCATCACTTGTAAGAAATTGCCTCTCAATCTGTGTTAGCAATGACAGTGGCAACTGGTCAAGGATGCCTAGTTCCTTGCTTCTCTGCATTCATGAGCAACTATGGAGCATAAAATACATAAAACTGTCTTTTTTTTTTTTTTTGGAGAGGTTTTTGCTATAGGGCACGTGCGCTCACCAGAAAGACAGAGACAGAGAGACAGAAAGTGAGAAATCACCCTCCAGGAGGGATGGCCATGCCACAATCCCTTCTCCATTCTCCTCTCGGGATCTTGAGCACGCACGCACACGCACCTGGTGTGAGTTTAAGCCACTGGGTCCGGGACTTGAACCGCGGTCAACTACATGGGAGTCCAGCAACATGGCCATTACTCTAAATGCTGGTCTCCATAAAACTATAAAACTTTACCACCTTTCTTTCCTTTACCCTTTTTCCATTACTAATAGTAAGTGAGTAACAACTCTAAGCTTTACTACCAATGTTCCCACAATCTTAATGTTCTGAATGGGCACTACTAACAAGCTCATCCACTCATATTAGGAACTGAGGTTTAAGAAACCAGAAAAATATCTTTCTCTAAAATAGGAAGTTACAGGGAACAGGAAGATAGTAGATGACTTCTGTCATCCAGAACTATCTTTTACTCTGGCAAGAAACTGAAATGTTTAGAAAAATAAACAGTAATTTGGTTAACATTTGTAGATAGCTTAGTATTTACATACGAGAAGATAGCATGCTTTTCATCATATAAATAACACATTGACTTATTAAAACCTTCACGTGATGTAAACACCAAATAATGTTTATCAATGCTCAATCTCAAGAACTTATGACTTAAAAATTATCTTAGCCTCCTGCCCAATAGGTCATGCTTTTCTTTATTCTAGTCTCTACCAGAGTACTTTCCCTAAATTCTTACCAAAGTACTGACCCTCAGCACAACTAGAAGCCACTCTGATGCTGAAACTCCTTTTCCTTCATTATAAAGAGCAAATGAATGGCTTGAGGTTAGCAAAATCTCTCACTCACACTGCAGGATGCTGTTCCAGTAAAAACTATGCACCTGATATTTAAAGCTGAAAATCTGTTGTATAGCCACTATTTATTATACACAGTTGATTAGGTTATACACTCTGATTTTAGTATTATACATTAACTACATTACAGATAAAATAGGTTTATTCAGACTTATTCATCAAACATGAATTGACAATTATGAGAGGTCAGAAAACTTACTAGGCACAAGAGATAGGAAGATCAATAAAATGCAGTACTCTACAAAATATATAATTTTTTTTTGGAGAGGTTTTTGCTATAGGGCATGTGCACTTGCCAGAAAGACAGAGAGAGACAGAGAGATAGAAATCGAGAAATCACTCCCCAGGGGGGATGGCCACGCCACAATCCCTTCTCCTCCATTCCCCTCTTGGGATCTTGGGCACACATGCACACATGCCTGGAGTGAATTTAAGCCACTGGGTCTGGGACTCAAACTGCGGTCGACTACATGGGAGTTCAGCCACATAGCCATTATGCTAAATTCTGGTCCCCAAAATATATAATTAAGTCAACAAATACCTGATTGTCTGTTATGTGCCAGTCACTATGTTATGTGAGGTGCAGATAAAGATACACAGTACATCCTCATTCTCTAATGGAAAATATAAACCCATATGCAAGAAAAATTACAATGTGCCAGATTAATTTAAAATAGATTCTATTCTTATTTTACATTTATAAATTCTAGATTCCAAACTATGAACTTAAAAAATTTGGAAGATACTGGTACAGAACATACTTGGGACCAGCAGTTGGCATAATGGCTATCACTGGACTCCCATGTAGTCAGTCAACCATGCTTCACGTCCCAGACCCAGTGGCTTAAACTCACGCCAGGTGCATGTGCATGTGTGCCCAAGATCCCAAGAGGAGAATAGAGGAGAAGGGATTGCAACATGGTCATCCCCCCGGGGGATGATTTCACACTTTCTGTTTCTCTGTCTTTCGGGCAAGCACATGTGCCCTATAGCAAAAACTTCTCCAAAAAAAAAAGAAAATGATACTGATTTAAAAATTCATAGGATAACTGTTGTGGCTAGCAGATGGTGTAGTGGTTAAGTGCTGGACTCCCACATGGCTGACTGTGGTTCAAGTCCTGAACCTGGTGCTTGAAAATTACACTGGGTGCATGTGCGTGTGTGCCCAAAATTCCAGGAGAAGAATGGTGGAGAAAGGGACTGCAGCCTGGCTGTCCCCCTGGGGGGGGGGTGATTTCTCACTTTCTTTCTCACTGTCTCTGTCTCCCTATGACAAGCACATGCACCCAACGATAAAAAGCAAAAGATAACAACTGTCAATAAACATACTCAATGAAAGAGATTATGCATATTGTCAACATTCAATTATATGCATTAATGGAAGGGTAAAGGGTAGCAATAATCCCAAAAAGGTTGTTAATGTAAGGATAATTAACATTTCACTTTGCAATGTATGTCTGCATTTTGTATGTGACTACAGGTGCATGGGTTTTTGATGTTGTACATAGAGGAAGGTGGAACATTCCATTTTCATCCTTTATTGAGAAATCATCCACTTATATATACTAATTAGGGTCCTGAGAATAAAGCAAAGCAGAAACTTAATAGAATTTCATGACTATAAAAGAGATACTATATAATTTTTCTTTGTAATTATATTTTTGACTTTTCAGCAACCAACACTAACCCTCATAATATAATTTATAAAAAGGCAAAACCTTAAGGGAACCAGCAGTTAGCGTAATGGCTATGTCGCTGGACTCCCACGTAGTCGACCGCGGTTCGTGTCCCGGACCCGGTGGCTTAAAACTCACGCCGGGCGCGTGTGCGTGCGTGCCCAAGATCCCGAGAGGAGAATGGAGGAGAAGGGATTGCGGCGTGACCATCCCCCCTGGGGGGTGATTTCTCGCTTTCTGTCTCTATGTCTCTGTCTGTCTGGCGAACGCACACGCCCTACAGTGAAAATCTCTCAAAAAAAAAAAAAAGACAAAACCTTAAATACTTTTGTATGTCATTGTTCAAGTAACTAAAGAACTATTTTTCTTTAAAAATAGTAATTTCAGGACCAACAGATAGCATAATGGTTACGTTGCTGTACTCCCATGTGCTTGACTGCAGTTCAAGTTTTGGACCCGGCAACTTAAAACTCATGCCGGGCACGTGTGCGTGTGTGCCCAAGATCCCGAGAGGAGAATGGAGGAGAAGGGATCGTGGCATGACCATCCCCCCTGGGGGGTGATTCTCGCTTTCTGTCTCTCTGTCACTCTCTGTCTCTCTGGTGAGCACACATGCCCTATAGCAAAAATCTCTTTAAAAAAACAGTAATTTTGTCTTTTTATTTTTCTTTTTAGTTGACATGTATTTATCCTATAGAGTGATCACTCTTACAACAGTTGGGAATTATAGATAAATTTGTTTGAATTCAATTAAAACATTTAAGTGATATTCTATTTATTCCACCTGAGTTATGAAAATGAACTGGTACTCCTGGGTTAAACAAAACAAACAACAAGCAATGTAATACACACACCAACCACTAGATGCCACTTTCTATACAGTTATAACAGGCACCCACAAGGAAGTAGCCTCTATTTGACATCTGGCTAATGAATGACTTGTTTTTTTACCAACATTTATTAATATTGATTTAGATGCCTAATAAGCACAAAGCACAATATTAGGTTAATTAGTTGTATAAAAAATGTGTAGAATGGAGCTGCCATTGAAGCACTTTCAATTAGTCAAAAACAAACCAAAAACCCAATTAGGCATGAAAAATTAAAATAAAGTCGAAATAATATGGAATAATGGTACAGCAGACAATGGTAATGAAAAGAAATATAAAATACAAGAAATATATCCTGAGTTTACTTCAGCAGTTGAATCATGGGAGACCATGAACAAGTCATTCCCATTTTATAGGATCATTTTCTCATTCATAAGATGACATATATACACAATATGATCTCCTCAGGTAGCTCTCACAGTCTGTGATTCTATAGGATTCACCAAGTAAAAATAAGTAGTATAGTCAGTAAGTGCTATCAAAGATAACAAGTAAAATTCCCTTGAGCCTGGGAGTATTAGTAAAGGATCTGTAGAGAAAGTTAGCATCTGGACTTCAATTTCAAAGGACAGAAATAAAGAGATCTACAAGAAAAGTGACCATGCTAAGTACTAAGATTAAAATACAAAATTGGTTGGGGAAAGTCAAGTAAAATAAGCATTAAGTACTTCAATCTAAAAGGCTTCCTTGGTCCATATGAAAAAAGTATAGTACCAAATAAGGCTGAAAGTTCTTTTTCAAAACTATAGAAGCAATTTAATTCTACAAAATTATTGAAGATTGTTTAAGAAAGAAAATAATGCACTATAGCAATGTTTTAAATATTTTTACTGAATAAAAATAAAAGAAAAAGTAAGGAAGATTATGTATTATTATGCAATAAAATACATCACAAAACTATAATAATTAAAATAGTATGGTATTGTACAAGGAACAGGCAGCTCAAAGAAACAAAACAGAAAGACTAGAAATAGAGTCACACATACATACATACACACAGTTTACTATAAAATTTGTCAAGTCAAATAGATGTGAAAATAATGAATTATTCAACATATGGTGGTAGGATAAGTATAGTAAATGATAAATTTAGATCTCAGGTTGCTACAATAAAAATACTAGATATACAATTTAAAAGTGCATGTAGGGACCAGCAGTTAGCATAATGGCTATGTCGCTGGACTCCCACATACTCGACCGTGGTTCGAGTCCTGGACCCGGTGGCTTAAACTCACACCAGGCGCATGTGCGTGCGTGCCCAAGATCCTGAGAGGAGAACGGAGGAGAAGGGACTGTGGTGTGGCCATCCCCCCTGGGGGGTGATTTCTCGCTTTCTATCTCTCTGTCTCTCTCTGTCTGTCTGGCGAGCACGCGTGCCCTATAGCAATAAACCTCTCCAAAAAAAAAAAAAAGTGCATGTAAAGGTAAACTTCTGTATGTGTTAGTATTACCTAAATTTTGAATCTCATAAAAATCCAGACACCACATGTCCAACCTAGAGATTATATTTCACTATGAGTAAAATTGAACAGATGAATCTGAACTACTTCTAATGAACATCTCTAGGTGATTCTGATTCAGGTATTCCAAGGAGAAATATAATATGAAATTATAGCATAGAGAAATAAGAAGCATTCAAATAATGTGGCTAGTTAGGTAGACAGACTGTTATGCCTACTTAAAAGAACTAAAAATATCTGGAAAAACATAAAATAAATTTTTCCTAAAAGCATCAAAGAAAATCATAATATAATTTATAATTTCAAAATATATGGAAAACAAAACAGTGAACTGACCAATGAAACTACTTTTGCCCTGAGGGCATTTGCCAAACTTGTAAAATTAGATATTTTTATTTTATGGCAGCTTCAGTATAAATGTGTATCATATATAAATGTACCTCATAATTCCACTCTTAGAGAATTGAAATAAATGATATCTTGGTTCTGAGAAAAAGGAAAAAAAAGTACTACTACAGGAAAAAAAGATCCTCAAAAAGTTATAACCACCACAAATTGACCCCCACAGATTCTCACAGATTTGCAATTCACATTAGCATTATTTGGGTGTCCCACTGACCTCAAACTTACCATTTATTTAGCTTATACTCAGACTGTTTTGACCTACTAGAAGTTGGGCAATAAATACATACAAATGCTTTGCAGAAGAACATCTCTTCATAGTAAATTTTAAAGAGTTCTAATATATCATTTTTGAAGGAAAAATGAGGTATCACACTAAAAAAATCAGTAAACATACAGGAAAGCAAAATACTGTAAGCCAAAACCAGAAAAAAGTATCTCACAGCAGAAACTACTCAGCAAAGACTTTAGATTGTGTATTTATTAGACATAAGACATATAATAACCATTTCTGTAATTATAGAAACTTCTTGGGCCAGCAGGTGGTGTGCTGGTTGGGATGCTGGACTCCTACATGGCTGGCCACAGTTTGAGTGCTGGATCTGGCAGCTTTCTTTCTCACTTTCCCTCTCTTTCTGTCTCTTGCTGGTAAGTGCACATGTCCTACAGCAGATTTAAAAATGGTGAAAATGATGATAAACAGAATTAAATAACTATTTTAATTCTTTGAAAAGTTGGGCCTAACAAAGGACTCTGGAAATCATAAAGAAATATAGCTATATTGAATAAGATAAATTCTAGAAGTACAATAAAGCTATAAAGATTGAAAATTAAAATTTAACGGACAGGTGCCAGCAGGTGGTGCGGAGGTTAAGGCGGCTGGATCCCATATGACTGACTGTGCAGTTCAAGTCCCCGACCTGGGCAGCTTGAAAGTCACACTGGCATGTGTGCATGTATGCCCAAAATCCCAAGAGGAAAATGGAGAAGGGACTGTGCATAAACATCCTCCATGGGAAGTGATTTCTCACTTTCCCTCTCTTTCTATCTCTCTCTGTCTCTGTTGACTGCACATGCCCTATAGCAAAAACAGAGAGCAAAACAAAATTCTATGGACAGGCAGTCTTCACCACAGACTAGATACAGCTGAAGAGAAATTTGTTAAAAATAAATTATATCAAGATATGTTGGGGGATGCCCCCACCATGGAAGAAAGAAAGAAATTTTAAAAAATAATCCAAGATATATATAGTCCAAGAAGTCCAAGGCTGACTCTACGGCATGTGGGATAAGGCAGCTGGGTTCCACACAGCCAGTGGTGTAGTTTGATTCCCAGAAAAGGCAGCTTCAGAAAGACACTGGGTACATGTGCATGCATGCTCAAAATCCTGAAAGGAGGGAGAAACAGGAGACACGACTGTAATATGACCATTCCTCATGGGGGCTGCTTTCTCCTTTGCCCTTCTCTGTCTTTTGAGTGAACTCATGTGCCAAAAAAAAAAAAAAAAAAAAAAAGTCAAACTTATCCAATGGAATAAAATCCCCAAACCAGATACAACAAAGGATAATTACGGAACATAAAAGCAAAGATCTTGAAAGCATCAAAAAAGACAAAACATATTGCCTTCAATGGAGTGAAAATTAATTTACAGATTAGTTCTAAGAAGGAACAACAGATTGTGTAATGATGTCGTTAATATGCTAAGAGAAAATTGCAAAACTAGAAATTTTTAGCAAGTGAAAATACTTCTCAAGAAGGAAACTTCTGAGACCAACAAAACCTGGGAGTGTGTGTCCATAGCAGAATTTCACAAAAAGAAATCAAATGAATAATCTGAAATACCAAAAAAAGAAGAGCAATAAAAAAAAAGGTGAAGTAGTGGGTGAATTTAAATAAACACTAACAAAACACAATTATAAAAGCAACTGTCATATTTTTAATATAGAATTAAAAGAAAAACAAAACAGTAACACAGGATAATTCAGGACAGAGTAAGTAAAGTTCAAGTATTTTAATGTACTTGTGAATGTATAGAAAACTGGCATGGATATTGATTACTTTAGGCTTTGTTAATGTACACAGTCTAGAAACTGTCATTTCTTTCTTTCCTTTTATTTGGAGAGGTTTCTGATATAGGGCACGTGCGCTCGCCAGAGAGACAGAGAGGGACAGAGAAACAGAAAGTGAGAAATCACTCCCAGGGGGAATAGCGACGCTGCAATCCCTTCTCCTCCATTCTCCTCTTGGGATCTTGGGCACGCACGCACACACATCCGTCGTGAGTATAAGTCACCGGGTCCAGGACTTGAACCGCAGTAGACTACATGGGAGTTCAGCGACATAAACCATTACGCTAACTGCTGGTCCCTAGAAATTGTCACTTCTCAGGCAAACCTTAAAGAAAGAATAATGAAGTATTAATTAATTAATTAATTTCTTAGTGAACAGGGACAATACTCAATAAATTCAAAAGCAGATAAAAAGAAAGAAAGCAATATCTTAAAAACATATAGGACAAATAAAACAAATACATCAGTAATTAATTAAATTAATTGACAAAGCATGAGTAAGCAATTGGACAAATTTGGAAGGTGGTGCATTATACCAAACAGCTAGGGAAGACTTCAAAAAGTCAATGCCATCAGCAGATGGTGTAATGGTTATATTGCTGGACTCCCACACAGTCGACTGCAGTTTGAGTCCCAGTCCTGGAAACTTGAAACTCATGCAGGGTGCATGTGTGTGCTTACCCAAAATCCTGAGAGGAGAATAGAGGAGAAGTGATTGCAGTATGGCCATCCCGCCTGGGGTGGGGTGTGATTTTTTTGCTTTCTCTCTCTGTCTCTGTCTCTCTGACAAGCACACATACCCCTATAGCAAAAACCTCTCTCTAAAAAAAGTCAATGACATACCATGGGATAGAGAACTTTGTGAATGCCAGTGAGAAGACCTCTGTAGACCATCTCCTGGTTGCAGGCTGAGTTTGTATCCAAAAACCTCCCTAGGTATGCCTAAACATGCAGGTATTCATGGCTATAACTAGCTGGGGCTGGGGATAGATCATGGCATAAAGATCCTATGGAGGCTGGTGCCTGTCTTTCTCTCTCTTTGTCTCTTTAGCACATGAAAGGAAGAAAGAAAAAGAAGAAAGAAAAAAGAGAGAGAGAGAGAGAGAGGAAGAAAGAAGAAAGAAAGAAAGTTAAAAATATTATGAGACATATAAAGAAAGAAAGAGGAGGAACCTACAAATGGTGTAATGTTTATGTTGCTGGACTCCCATATAGCTGACCACGGTTCGAGTCCTGGACTCAATGGCTTCAAACTCAGGCGAAGTGCATGTGCGTGCATGCCCAAGACCCCAAGAGGAGAATGGAGGAGAAGGGATTGCAGCAGCATCATCCCCTTGGGGTGTGATTTCTTGTTTGTTTTTTTTTTGTTGTTGTTGTTGTTTTTCTCTTTCTGTCTCTCTCTTTCTGACCGGCGAGCGCACAAACACTTTAGAAAAAAAAATCTCTAAAGAAAGAAAAGAGGAAAGTGCAACTTATGCAAAAGAAAAAAAGGCAGATGTTAGAAAATAAATTTCACAAGGCCCAGATGTTGTAACTATTGGACAAATATTTAAGGGTGGCTACTATAAATATGTTCAAAGAATTAACGAAACCTATGCTTGGGGACCAGCAGGTGGCATAGTGGTTAAGGTGCTGGACAATCTCATATGGCCAATCATGGTTCCAGCCCCAGACTTGGGGGCGTGGTTTCTCTCACTCTCTCTCTCTTTCTCTCTGTGTGTATCTCTCTTTGGTCAAAATAAAATAAATGAATTAATAAATAAAATTAAATAAATAATTCTTTTGAAAAAAAAGAAACCCGTACTTAAAAAAGAAGGTATTATGGCAATATCTTAATTAATAGAGACTAACAATACAAAATTAAGGATAAGATGAAATTCTGGACTTAATAAATAAAAAAAATCGAAATGAAAAATTCATAAGAGTGGTTCAACAGTATATTTTAACTGGCAGAAGAAAGAATAAATGAACTTGAATGTAGAATAATAGAGATCATACAGTCTGGAAAACACAGAGAAAAATGATGAAGAAAAATGAACAGAGCAGCAGAGAAAAATAGGACAGCAATACGTTCACCAAAATATAAAAAATGGAAATATCAGGAGAGGAAAGAGCAGAGCAGAAAAAAATAATAAAAGAAATAATGATTTAAAAAGGGTCATATTTGATGAAATGATTAATCTACACATACAAGAAGAACAAGGAATTAAAATAGGATAAACTAAAAGAAAACTACACACAACAGATCATAATGATAAAGACAAATTGAAAAATTTTGAAAGTAACAAGGGAACAATGATTTGCTCTCTATGAAGAAATTCTAAACTTATCAATACATGATCTCTCAGAAAGA
>NW_006159543.1:1291613-1299651 GCF_000334495.1 Tupaia belangeri chinensis | reverse complement strand
ATTAAAAATAATCAAGGACACCCTTTTCATGATAGTTAAGGCAGCTGGATCCTACATGGCTGACCATAGGGTTCGAGTCTCAGACCTGGTAGCTTGAGAAATATTCAATATTGCTGATATAAAACTGTGTGTGTGTGTGTGTGTGTGTATGTGTGTGTGTTCAAAAAGTTCGTGGAAGATGAGTATTATGAAAAACTGTGCATAGATTTCAATTTTTTTTGCATCAAAATAAACTCTTACAAAGTTGTCCTAACACATCTGAACAGAATCTAACTTGGGGCACTAAAAAAGGATAAAACCCCAGTTTGAAAAGATCCCCTATCAGAGCAACATGAATTAAGCTAAAAGTGAAGCAAGAATAAACATCAGATTTATAATGAAGCTTGGGTGGAAGATTAATGAAAACATTCATGCTTTATTAAAAGATTATGGAGACAATCCCCCAAAGAAATTAGCAGTTTACAAATGGACAACTCATTTTAAGAAGAAACAAGATGATGTTGAAAAGGACACTGCAGCAGTAAATCATCCACATCAATTTGCAAGGAAAAAAAATGAATCTTGTTTGTGTCCTAATTGAAGAGGACTGACGATTAACCACAGACACAATACTGAACACCACAGACATCCAATTGGGTCAGTTTACACAATTCTGACTGAAAAAAATTAAAGTTCTCAAATTTCTGCTCAATGAGTGCCAAAAGTGTTGTGTCCAGATATGCTCCAGACAAGAGCAGCACTTGGAATGGAAATTTTAAACAAGTGGGATCAAAATCCTGAAGTATTTCTTCAGAGAACTGTAACAAAAGAGACATGGCTTTACCAATACAACCCTGAAGATAAAGCAAAATCAAGGTAAATGACTACCAAGAGGTAGAAGTAGTTCAGTGAGAACAAACCTGGGGTTTAACCCAGAGCCTTGTGGTTAAGAGAATCAACTCTCACATGGCCAACTGTGGTTTGAATCCTTGTCTTAGCAGTTTGAAAAACAGTCTGAGTGCCTGTGTGCATGCATACATGCGTGCCCCAAATCCTGATAGGATGGAGAAATGGAGAGGGGATTGTGGCATGACCATGTTCCATTATGAGGTACTTTCTCCCTCTCTTTCTCTCTCTGTCAAGTACACATGCCCTCTGGAAATAAAATATAATAAAAATTTTTTTTTAAATTGTCTAGAGCAAAGGTCATAACAAAAGTTTTCACTACTACAATTCACCTGCTCATTACTCTCAAACACTCTCAAACAGGGGTGATATTGCTAGAGTTTCAATGCATAGATTGGCCATGTGGGAGTCCAGCTCCTTAACCACCACAATACCTGCTGCCCCCTCCACCCCCAGAAGATATTACTTTAAATTTAATATTTCAAAACAGAACTTCTCTTCAACCTGGTTATGCTTAATATAAAACCTCCATTTTGGGGAACATGGATTCACCATTCTTTACCAATTCAAGGCTAAAATATTCACATATATTTGTTATATTCCTTTATTGATATACTATCACAATTCATAAATAGATCCTGCTATTTCTTCTTAATAAATACTATCAATAAAAATGTTAGGAGAGTTTAAATAGGTCTTAGAAATTAACTAATCTACTTCTTTCATTTTAAATGTGAAGAAATGAACTGCCACTTGATGACTGCCAGAGCTAGAATCAGTGTCTTGACTTTTCCAACATTTCATATTGATTCTCAATTGCTTTCAAATTCTGAGTAAAAGTAAAGATATTTTGCCAGATATTCTAAGAAGATGAAACATTTCCTTCTCACTATCATAAAACTATTTCTTAAAAAATAAAATTGGGACCAGCAGATAGCATAATTGTTACGTCTCTGGACTCCTACAGAGTCGACTGTGGCTTGAGTCCCAACAGCTTAAAACTCACACTGGGCCTATGTGCATTTGTGGCCAAAATACCGAGAAAAGGGTTTGTGGCATGGCCATACCCTCAGAGGGTGACTTCTCACTTTCTGTCTCTCTGTCTCTCTCTGTCTTTCTGGTGAGTGAACACGCCCTATATCAAAAATCTCTCTCAAAAAAGAAAATTATAGATGAACACTTAATCAATTGGAAAATGTTTTAACCAAAGCAACAACTGCAACTTTCTATAAATGCAGAAGTAAAACTATTAGAGGAGATTAATTACAGTATGATGACTACAACATGCAATTCACCAACATTAATATAGTTAATAGTTTTTCTTGACTTAAAACGTGGAAATTTTTAAGATAACCAAAACATAAAACTATACTCATTTCGTTTTTCAGATCCTATTTTCTTTTTCAATGGAAGAAGTCTGAGGAAAGAAGGTGAGAGGTTTAGAAAGATTAAAAGGCAGAAGAAAGTAGGCTAGACTTTAATAAAGAATGCTCATAAATTCACACTGATCACAAAGTGAGCCCAAAGATTTTTTAGAGGTTTTTGCCTTAGGACACGTGCATTCACTGGAGAGACAGAAACAGAGACAGTGAGAGTGAGAGTGTGAAATCACCCCCTATGGACTATGGCTATGCCACAATCCCTTCTCCTTCATTCTCCTCCAAGGATCATGGGCATACATGCTATGCACCCGGCGTGATTTTCAAGCCATGGGGTCTGGAACTTGATCCCCAATTGGGCATGTGGGAGTCCAGAGACATTACTGCCACACCATCTGCTGGCCCCAACTGCAAAGACTTAAATCTGTCATTGGAAAATGGAGCATATTTGATTGGACTAATATAGTGTATTCATGTTGGGAAAATTCATCTTTTACAATGTAATGATATACAGAGATTGAATGCAATAATAAAAATAACAGTAATAATAATAAAAGAAGGGACCAAAAAAATGGAGCTATTCTGGCATCCAGTCTGGACAAATAACCAACCACCTCTTTACTTTAATCCTAAAAATCCACAACTTCCTCAGATTAGCGCCAATAATTTTACATGAAGAAGTCATGCCTACAGCTCATTTAGGGTAATTTTTTAGAGGGATTTTTGCTATAGGTCATGTACATTTTTATTTACAAGTACTTTTGGATGCCTTTTGGAAATACAGTCATACTTTGCTTAATGTCAAGCAAGGATACTTTCTGAGAAATGTATCTTTAGTCTATTCATTGCTATGTGAACACCATGGAACAAAGTGTATGTATAAAAACCTAGATGGACTAGCCTACTACACAACTAGGCTACATGGTATAGCCTATGGTCACCACCATCATATATGCAGTCCATCACTGACTGAAATGTCATTATGCAAACATGACTATATATGAAATGGGATCTGTTTTTTATAATAGGGAGGTTATTAGATGCTTTTAATGATGTGATAGCTAATTTGGGGTGTCAATCTGACTGTATTAAAGAATATCTAGAGAAACAATAAAGTATATTTGGGGGTATGTCTGTGAGGGTGTTTCTAAGTCAGATTGATCTGTGAGACTAGGTGGACTAACTAGGGAAGATCCACCCTCAATGTGAGCAGACACCATCCAATCTACTAGGAGCCTAAATAAAACTAAATCCAAAGAAAGGCAAATTGATTTTTTCCTCTCTCTCTCTCTCTCTCTCTCTCTCTCTCTCTCTCTCTCTCTCTCCCTCCCTCCTGGAGCCTGAATCTCTCTCCAGTCTTTGAACATGATATTTCCAGATTCTCCAGTCTTTGGACTCCTAGGACTTACACCAGCTGCCCCGTCTAGGTTGTCAGGCCTTCATGCTTGAACTGAGAAAACCTACCCACATCCCAGAGTCTCCAGCTTGCAGATGGCCTATTGTAGGACTTCTTAACCTCAGTAATCATGTGTGCCAATTCCCCCAATAAAACCATTCAAATGCAGTCATGCATTACATAGCAATATTTCAGTCAACAACATGCCACTCATACCACAGTGGTCCTTAAAAGATTATAAAGGAGTAGAAAAACTCCTATTGCCTTGTGATGTTGTACTTGTTATAACATCCTACTGCAATGTATTACACACATTTGTGGTGATACAGGTGAAAATAAACCTATTGTACTGCCAAATCAATAAAATCATGTACAATTATGTATATTATGTACATAATACCTGATAATGATAATAAATGACCATGTCATTGGTTTATGCATTTGCTATACTATAGTTTTTATCATTATTTTATTTTTAATTGTCAAATGGTGCATGTATTCATTAGAGAGAGACAGAAAAGAAGAAAGCACTTCCAAATAGTAATCCCTTCTTTTACATTTTTCCATCCTGTTGGGATTTTGGGAATGTACACATACACACTCAGAGTTTTTCTCAAGTCATGAGAGCCAAGATTCAAACCACGGTAAGCTATGTAGAATTCAGCTCCCTTAATCACTAGGCTATGGGACAAGACCCATTACTTTATGTTGTTTTGTTTATTTTTTATGATAGTAAGCATGTATGTGTGCATGAGCATGAAAGGGAAACACCCTCAAGTTCTAGGCATCCCCTTTCTTCAGTCTTCTAGCTGCTCAGGATCCCGGGTGACACCACATATAATCCTGGTGTGTCGTCAAATCAACCTGGGGATCTGAACCTATGGTAGGCCATATGGCTTCCAGTCTTGCAGGGCACTGTTGTGCCAAAGTGGTTAGACTCTTAATATTGTTTTAAAGTGTACACTTTGTACTTAATAAAAAATGTTTACTGCAAAACATTATGCCCTGTACACCAGTAGCACTCCCATACATCTCATGTTGCCATGTCTCTTTGATTACATTTTTTCTTGTGTTTGATTCATTCTTCTGTTGTTTTGTTCTTCATGGCCCTTTCAGTGAAACAAGACATGGAGATGGAAGACAGTGACATTGATGATCCTGATTCCTGGCAAGACTAGGCTAATGTGTATGTCTTAGTTTTTGACAAATAAATAAGTAAAAAATAAATATTTAAATAGAATACATATATATGTGTATATATATATACAGATATATGTGTGTATATATATATATATATATATAAATCAAACTGTCAATCTATCCCAATTAATCTGAAAATTCAATGCAAATCCAATCAAATTACTAGATATATTCTCACATATTTAGAAAAAAACAATCATAGAATTTTTCTGAAATTATGAAAGACCCCATATTGCCAAAGTAATTCTATGCAAGAGTGGAGTAGGAGTCATCTCACCCCATGACCCCCAAATATATTACAAACCTGTGATCATCAAAACAGTATGATATTGGCATAAAAACAGACATGTGGATCAAAGGAATAGAATAGGAACCCCATAAATATCCTCCAAAACATACAGCTGACTGATTTATGAAAAACAGCATCAGTCAACTATCATAGAATTTTTCTGAAATTATGAAAGACCCCATATTGCCAAAGTAATTCTATGCAAGAGTGGAGTAGGAGTCATCTCACCCCATGACCCCCAAATATATTACAAACCTGTGATCATCAAAACAGTATGATATTGGCATAAAAACAGACATGTGGATCAAAGGAAGAGAATAGGAACCCCATAAATATCCTCCAAAACATACAGCTGACTGATTTATGAAAAACAGCATCAGTCAACTCAGTGGGGAAATGAAAATCTCTTTAGCAAATGGTGCTGGAAAAACTGGGTATCCACCTGCAGAAAGATGAAACTGGACCCATATCTCTCAACATTAACAAAAATCAACTCAAAATGAATCTAAACCCATGACCTCAAACTATAAAACTACTGGTGGATAACACAGGGGAAACTCTTTGAGATATCAGTGTAGGCAGATTTTTTTCTTCTTTTTTTATAGAGAGAGGTTTTGCTATAGGGTGCGTGCACTCGCCAGAGAGACAGAGAGACACAGAAAGCAAGAAATCACCCCCTGGGGGGATGTCCATGTCCATACCACAATCCCTTCTCTTCCATTCTCCTCTCAGGATTTGGGGCATGCACATGCACACGTCCAGCATGAGTTTTAACCTGCAGAGTTCAAAACTCAAACTGTATCTGAGGCATATTTTGCAAATATAGTCTCCCATTCCAAGGGTTGCCAGTTCACTCTTTTTGTAAGTTTAAATGCTGGGAAAATTAATTTTGTATACTGTAATGATACACAGTGACTGTATAAGAAAATACGTATTTTAAAAATGGTGGAGTAAGGTACTGAACTATCATAAATTTAACCAAGGAGTGATTCTATTTGAAGGTACTATACCAGATATGGTTTCATTGCTTGAGCAAATTAACACATCCCTTGGTACCTGTATTTAGCTATTGACCTGGTAAATGCCATTTTCTCCATACCTGTCCATAAAGTCTACCAGAAGCAGTTTACTCACAGCTGGCAAGGTCATCAATACACCTTAACTATCCCACTTCAGCAGCATATGGACCCTCTAGCCCTCTGTCACAATTTAGTTTGCAGAGATTGGATCATCTTTCTCTCCCACAAAGTATCACACTGGTCCATTACACTAATGTCATTATACTGACTGGACCTAGAGAGCATGAAGTAACGACAACTCTAGATTTATTGGTAAGACATTTGAATGTCAGAGGATGGGATAAGTTCAATTAAAATTCAAGGGCTTTCTACCTCAGTGAAATTTCTAGGGGTCCAGTTGTTTGATAAATGTCCTGATATGCCCTAGAAGGTGAAGGATAAGTTGTTGAATCTGGTCCCTCTCACAAGCAAGAAACTGGTACACCTATGAGCCACTTGGATTTTGAAGGCTACAAATTCCTCATTTGGGTGTATTCCTCTAACCCATCTACCAAGTGACCCAAAAAGCTGCTAGTTTTGAATGGAGTCCAGAACAGAAGAAGGCTCTGCACGGGGTCCAGGCTGCTGTGCAAGTTGCTCTGCCAGTTGGGCTACGTGACCCAGCAAAAGCAATAATATTTGAGGTGTCAGTGACAGATATGGATGCTATTTGGAGCTTTTGACAGGCCTCCATCAGTGAATCACAGCAGATGGCAGTAATATTTTGGAACAAGGCCCTGGCATCATTCATAGATAACTACTCTCCTTCTGAGATAGCTCTTGGCCTGCTTCTGAGTCTTAGTAAATACGGAACACCTGGCCATGGGCCACCAAGTCAGTATGCAACCTGAGATGCCCATCATGAAAGGGTGTTATCTGATACACTAAGCCATAAAGTTGTATATGCACAACAGCATTCCATCATCAAATGTGTTACATACGTGATCGGGACTGAGCAGGTCTTGAAGACACAGTAAGTTATCAAGAGGTATTCCAGGGACCAGCAGTTAGCATAATGGGTATGTTGCTGGACTCCCATGTAGTCGACTACGGCTTGAGTCCTGTACCCAGTGGCTTAAACTCACGCCAGGTACATGTGTGTGCATGCCCAAGATCCCGAGAGGAGAATGGAGGAGAAGGGTTTGTGGCATGACCATTGCCCCTGGAGGGTGATTTCTCTCTTTCTGTCTCACTCTGTCTTTCCAGTGAGCACACATGCCCTATAGCAAAAAACTCTCTCTCTCTCAAAAAAAAGAGGTAATCAATATGCCTACATTTCTTACTATTGCTACACTGCCTTCTCTTTAGCAGCCTACACCTATGGCTTCATGGGGCATACCCTATGATCAACTGACAGAGAAATGGAAGACTAGCATCTACTTTACAGATGCTTCACTGATGTTTCTGATTTCTCAGTCTCCATAACTACATAAACCAATTTTTTAATAAATCCCTCTGATATACTCTATCTCTATCTATCTATCACCTACTGTTTCTGTCATTCTAGAGAACCTTGATATGAGTGGTCTTTGGGTAAATAGAATTTCTATATTTAAAAATTTCCCTATGTGAGAATGATATTTGTTAAGAATAAATTCTATGATTGGCAGATATGAAAGAAACCAAATGTAAGGTACTTTAATAAAAAGCAAGATTTTCCCCCAGGTTTTAGGTACCAATGACCACATAGTAATTAAATTAGATAACTTTTTACTGAGTTCTGGCTCCGTACACATTAAGTGGGGTATATGGAGATTAATATCTCCATAAATTAAAGGAAATTAGTGAAATAAGCAAATTAGTTTTTATTATACAGTAAAATAAACAAATT
>NW_006159543.1:1284369-1291495 GCF_000334495.1 Tupaia belangeri chinensis | reverse complement strand
ATGGCCACACCGCAGTCCCTTCTCCTCCATTCTCCTCTTGGGATCTTGGGCATGCACGCACACGTGCCCTGTGTGAGTTTAAGCAACCGTGTCCGGGACGCGAACCACGGTCGACTACGTGGGAGTCCAGTGACATAGTCATTACACTAACTGCTGGTCCCCAACAAACTAGTATTTATTACATAGACTGACAAGTAAATTAGTGAAATAAATTAGTATTTTTATTATATACACACACACATATATATATATATACATATACTCAACAGAGAGAGTACCCCCAATGGGGTATGGTCATAACACAATCCTTTTTCCTCCATTTCTCCATGCCATCACAATTTTGAGTGTGCACGCATACATGCCTGGCATGTTTTTCAAGCCACCAGAGCAACTATTCTCTATGGTTGGCCATATAGGAACTAGCGCTGTGCTATGGGGCTGGCCCACAAAATGCATTTTATTTACATATTACTAAAGTAGCTTTTTATCTAGCAAGCTTTCCAAAAGTTTTGAAATGAAAGAAGTAATGTTTAGGGTAAGTAATTATATATAAGCATGTTCATGATTTTAATTGGAAGATAAATACAAGTAAGGATCATACCAAAGAAGAAACAGCAGTTTTCCAATCATTAGCTCTATATAATCTATGATATCTACCTAAAACATCTCTGGTGATACATTCTTATCTTTTACCACCTCCAGTGCTGAGGAACTCACAGGCCAGCCAGCCCCTTAAAACATTTAACACATTTAAATTTAAGACATTTTGGCAGTAGACATTTAACCTGCTTAAGTTCCTTTTAAAGAAAATTTAACAATGGAAAATCAAACAAGTAACAGATTAAAATAATCTTAAAATGAGATCAACAGAATGAGTCATTTAATATTATTTCTTAAAAGCTATAACAGAAGTGGGACCAGCAGTTACTGTAATGGATATGTCGCTGGACTCCCATGTAGTCGATCACGGTTCGCGTCCCAGACCCAGCGGCTTAAACTCAGGCCGGGCACGTGTGCGTGCGTGCCCAAGATCCTGAGAGGAGAAAGGAGGAGAAGGGATTGGGGTATGGCCATCCCCCCTGGGGGGTGATTTCTCACTTTCTGTCTCTCTGTCTTTCTGGCGAGCGTACACGCCCTATAGCAAAACCTCTCCAAAAAAAGAAAAAAATACATATGCTGTGATGTGTGCCTATATACTTACCTATCTTTTCAAGTGTAAAAATTGCGGTTTGAGGTTTAGAGGGCTTATATGGCCTTATTTATTGCCACATGGTAAGATAACATTCAAAGTCATTTTTGTCTTTTTCCCCCAAGTGACAAACTTCTTCCAAGACTTTGTCTGAAAGAAAACATGTAAAATTTTCAACTAAAAATTAGTAGCCCAAAGCCCAGTCACAGTGGCTTGTGCTTCTAAGATGCTCTGTTTCATGGGCTGGGACTATGTGGGGAGTCTGTGTCTAATTTCCAGTTCAACCTAAAGGCCAGGCACCAGTGGTACACATATGTAACCTCAGCAATGCAAAAGGCTGAGACAGGAGGAACATGAGCTCAAGACTGGCCTGGAAAACATAGCAAGGCCCTATCTAAAAATGAGCCAGGCACGGTGGCAGAAGCCTGTAGTCCCAGCTAGGAGGCTGAAGCAGGAGAATCATGAGAACAAGGCAATGTCTTTTTTTTTAAAAAAAAAAAAAGAGGGGGATGAGGGAAGAGTAAGATTTTATTAAAAAGATTTTATGATAAAAGGATCTTTACAGACTGGTGGTTGACAGCACTGTAGTTTTCCATTCTACCAGGCAGGTACAGACATATCCTGAATTTCAATATTTTTCTCAGGATTGCAGTAAAGTGGTCCCATAAATGTAAAGATATGAGCACAAGCTGGACTTATCTGTTATTATTTAAGTTTGCTTTGGAAAAGTACTAACATCACAGATAAAAGAAGCAAACAAGAAAACCACAGTACCATGATAATAAGAATAAAAACTTCAGAGTTGTGCTGAGCAAAAGTATGTCTGGAATGTCTCCTATGAAGCAGTCAAAACCTGTGTTCTAAGTGCATTTAAGACAGTGAGCCCAACTTTAGGGCTCTATGCCAGTGTAAAAATGCACTAACATGCCCTAGGATTCCTTCTTGTCTGCTGACTGGAAGGTAAGAAGAAATTAGTTTTTGTCTTTACGCTGAGTGGGCCATTATTTCCTGTGCAATTCTAACAGAATTACTAGCTGATCATCTCAGCAGCTGGTATTCTCAATATGAGGAGCTAATATGATCTCTATTTCATAAGCAGCAAAGCAAGAAGCTCTGCTACCATTTTCAGTAAGGCAAGTGTTCTGCATGAACGCTCCTATGGTATTTTCCAACATGGGCAGAAATCAGAAAAATCCTAGTTTAGTGTAATCACAAAAAAGTAGAAATGCTTCAGTTCTCACTGATTCATTTGTAGCCAACAGATAAAAAAAATAAATAAATAAAGCGCATTCTCAATAATATTCTTGATTATGAAACAGTGATTACATAAAATTATTTATCAAGAGTGGGAAATAATGCACCACCGCCACCACAGCTCCCCCAAATTATAAAAGCTGAGCTCCATGAAAGTCAGTATTTAGAAAATGCAACAATTTCTAATAATAGCTTACTGTGGTACTTCATAAAGACTCCTTACTCAAATAGAACAATTATTTCCAAAGCAGTTTCAGTTTACATTCAACTCAAAATCTATAGTCACTTTATGTTCTTGTCATGGCAAAAATCTGTCCTTTGCTTAGCCTGGTCTTAGAGAGACTAGAGAACATTATAGGTGAGAAAAATTTGATTTGATAAACAGATCTGGAAGATGAAACTAAAAAATTCTTTATAAACAGAAAAAGTCCGGGATATGCATTAAGTATACACAGTCAATCTATGAGCTTCTATTTTAAAAATAAAGCAGCAAACTGACAATTTGCTATTTACTTCATGTTAGTATAAGATTATACTTGATTTGTATCACTAGTTCATTTCTATGGAACTATTAATATGGTGATATGTGAAAAGCCTAGAGAACTATACATAAACTAGCAAAACATATTTTTAAATCCAAACCTGAGTGTTCAGCCATATACAAACATAATTCATGGCAACACTGAATTTGAAATAAATACTACAAAATAGAAAAATGATGAAAAAAAAAACATTGAATTGGTAACTGTGAAAGAAAAAGAGCCACATATTTATAAGTATACAAAATTGGAACAGAATGTATAGCATTTGGATTTGTAGCTAGAACTCAAAAAAAAAAAATGTAATGTCTCTCAATTCTCAGTGAGTCCTGACACACTTCTAGTTACTTACCTTCTGTGATATTTAGGCCCATCAAGAGATGGACTGTACACAATTCGATTCCATAAACATTTACTACATGCTTTACTATCTCAAAAGCAATGAGGGCCAACAGGTGGCATGGTGATTAAGGCAGCCAGATTCCACATGGCTGTTTCAAGTCCTGGACCCACTGGCTTGGAAGATATGTCAGATGCATGAGCATGCCCAAAATCCTGAGAGGAGAAAGGAGGAGTAGGGATTGCAGTGTGGCCACCACCCCTGAGGGGTGCTTTCTCACTCCTCTCTCCTTCTCTTTCACTGTCTCTGGTTTGTGTACACACCCTGTGGCAATTCTTTTTTTAAGCAATGAGTACTGCTCAGAAAGGGAAAATAACACAAAGATGAATTGGTACAAAGAACCTACTTCAGAACTTATAATTTAGTTGGAGAAACATACCTGCAAATCAATTACTGTAATGATAATAAAAGCAATAGGAGAGCTGGCCCCATAGCACAACGGTTAAACCCTTTGCATTGGGAGCTGGATTCCACCTAGCAGAATGCAACCCTGGTCTGGAAACTTGAAAAACACATGAGGCTTGTGTGTATGTTTGCCTTAAATCCTATCAGGATGGAGAAAGGGAGAAAAAAGAATTGTGGTGTGACCATGCTCTATTGATGGGTGCTTTCTCTCTCTTTCTCTATCTGTGACTCTGGAGAATGAATGCATCTCTGGCCAAAAAAACCACAATAGAAAATAGAATTCTATGATAGAAGGAAATATAAACAAAGTGTTATGAGATTTAAAAAGAAAGGAAGAATTAAGTCTTATTGTGAAGAAATATGACAAAAGTCAATCGGCCCTTTTTTTATTTAAGATTTTTGCCATAGCCACAGACATTCACTGGAGAAAGACACAGAGAGTCAGAGAGAGGGAATGTGAGAAACCACCTCTAGGGAGGATGGTCATGCTGCAATCACTTTTCCACTCTCCTGTTGGAATTTTGAGCACACATGCCCACACCCACACCAGTGTATTTTCCAAGCTGCCAGGTTCAGGACTCGAACCGCAGAGTCAGCCATGTGGGATCCAGCACCTTAAGCACCACATCACTTACTAGCCCAACAGGCATTTTCTATAGCAGATTTTAAGGAAAAATAATATGCGGAGTTACTCATCTGGACGTCCAGTACAGTGTGCATTAGCCATATTTACATAGTGAACACTTGAACTGTGGCTAGTCCAAATTAAAATGTTGTATAAATGTAAAATACACAATAGCTTTCAAAGAGTGTAAAATATATAATAAAATACATATTGATTATATGTTGAGAAGATAATGTTTGGGGTAAACTGGGATAAATAACACAGTACTAAAGTTAATTTCATTTGTTTCTTTAAACCTTTTCTTTTTTAAGTAAAAGAGAAAGTATACTCCTGAGAGGTAAGAGAGGGTCTGAGCAGACAGAGAAAGAGTGCCTCAAAGTCCTCTTTAAGCCTTTTTTTAAGACAAGGTGTTACCCTCTTGTGATCTTCCTGCCTCACTCTCCTGAGTCACTGGGATTATGGTGCACACTATCATTCCTGGCGGTCTTAGTTTCTTATTGTGGTGTTAAGAGAAGTATATGAAATTGGGTGATGTATAAAGAAATAGAGGTTTATTCAGTTCATCATGTGGAGTTCCAGGGTTCAGGGGCAACTTCTGGTGAGGCTACAATCAGCAAAGAGCATGATCTTAAGCAGAACAGCTGTCTCTGCATTTCTTCTTGTTTTGGTCTCATTCCTTCTGCTTATAACTACAATTTGACCACAAAGATGCTGATGACCCAAAGGAGCCATAAAAGTATTAGGTTTTCACTTACCACCTTTACAATATAACCAAGTCCAAACACATGAATGTTTGGGGAACATTCTAAACTGTAGCACTGACTTTTAGGTTGTAGCAAGATTTGAACCTGGACTCCCACGTGGCCCCAGTCTACAAAACCCTGTGTCTTAACAGCACATGTCAACATGACTAGGCCTCATTATTTCTTTTTTTTAATGTCATTACTAGAAAATTAAAATTCTACATTTGGCATGCGTTATATTTCTATTGATCAGGACTGATATAGAAAACAAAAATAATGGCATTATTTTTAAGGTTTTTGCCATAGGTCATGTGTGCTCTTTGGAGAAAGACAAAGAGAGATAGTGAGAGGGAAAGTGAGAAATCACATCCTGGAGGGATGACCATGCTGAATGAAATCCCTTCTCCTCCATTTTCTTCCTGGGATTACAGGTATGCATCCACATGCACCCAGCGTGATTTTTAAGCTGCTGGGCGCTGGGACTTGAACTGCCATTGGCCATGTGGGAGTCCAGCACCTTAACTACCACACCATCTGCTGGCCTCAATGATGGCAATTTTGATGGTTACCTATAAGATATACTAGATCATCAGAAAAGTCATGACTATTTTTCTGTTATTTTCTATGCAAAAATGCATCATGACTTTCTTAACAACCTGATATTTCAGTTTTAAGTGCAAAGAGTCATTATTCTAAAGAATCGCACATTCTTAGACAAAATAAAGAACCAAGAAAAAACTACACAGAACAATGAAGAGCGCATAGGAAAACCATATAATGATAACAGGAAATATTAACATGATAAAGAATGACTAAAAAATATCTTTTTATCACTTGAGTAATAGAGAAAGTTCTGTAAAGTTTTCCTTGCCATTACGCTAAATCTGACTGCATTAGCTCTAGCTCAGAACAATCACATCTATTGTATACTCAGGGCTGAGAATCAATATGTGTTTTTAAAAAAGGAAGACTTATAATATTTAATGCTCTCTTTGGAAAGCATTTTAAGCTTGAGAAGCACAGATAAATTGACTGACACTTGGCAGTAAAAGGAACCTAAGTGGATCAGCAGTTGGTATGGTGGTTAAGGCACTGGATCCCACAAGACTGACTCAGTTCAAATACCAGACCTGGTGGTCTTTAAAACACGCTGGGCATGTGTGAGTGCATACCCAAAATCTCAAGAGGAGAGTAGAAGAGAAGGAACTGTGGTGGGGCCATACCCTCTGAGGGATGATTTCTCACTGTCTCTCTCTCTCTGTCTTTCCCCGTCTCTCAAGAAAGCATAGACATCCTTTGGCAAAAAAAAAAAGGCAAAAAAAAAAAAGGCACCTAAACATGAAAAAATGTAGTCAGATTGAGATTGGCAATATTAAGTATGGAAAGAGAAGGATTAACTATGGTCAACTGCATCCCCTGTAAGTTAATAAATGAAATTTTTAAACTTTGCCACTTACAAATGTGATTGCATAGTCAAAGATTAAAAGATTAGTGTTTACGGACAATTCTATTTAAAAAATGAAATTGAATAAGAAAGAAAATAGACATGTGGTAAATCAGAAATACAACACAGGAAACGAAGTAAATTGGATTTCTAAAACGTGAAAAGATGGAATAGGAAGAAAGAAATGAACACGTGTGCAAGTGAATAATATAAACTTGCAAGAACTTACCTAAGAAATTGAAAAACCAAAAAGGAACCAAAGCTTGGGGTAGGGGGGAGAAATGCTTAAAAAAATGAGCAACAAAGAAGTGGTTGGTACGGTATATAGGAACATTTGGTTTAGTTCATCTACAATAAGGAAAATGGTCCTTAAACTAATTAGAAAAGGATAGGCAATTAAACTTGAAGATACATTTTCAGGTTCAAATAACATATGTAAAATGGAAGTTTTCTCATATCTACTGTTAGAAAATTATTTTTACTGTCAGAAGGCATATGCACTTGCCACAGAAAGTGGGGGGGGCGGA
>NW_006159543.1:1276600-1280417 GCF_000334495.1 Tupaia belangeri chinensis | reverse complement strand
TTTTAAGCTGCTGGGCGCTGGGACTTGAACTGCCATTGGCCATGTGGGAGTCCAGCACCTTAACTACCACACCATCTGCTGGCCTCAATGATGGCAATTTTGATGGTTACCTATAAGATATACTAGATCATCAGAAAAGTCATGACTATTTTTCTGTTATTTTCTATGCAAAAATGCATCATGACTTTCTTAACAACCTGATATTTCAGTTTTAAGTGCAAAGAGTCATTATTCTAAAGAATCGCACATTCTTAGACAAAATAAAGAACCAAGAAAAAACTACACAGAACAATGAAGAGCGCATAGGAAAACCATATAATGATAACAGGAAATATTAACATGATAAAGAATGACTAAAAAATATCTTTTTATCACTTGAGTAATAGAGAAAGTTCTGTAAAGTTTTCCTTGCCATTACGCTAAATCTGACTGCATTAGCTCTAGCTCAGAACAATCACATCTATTGTATACTCAGGGCTGAGAATCAATATGTGTTTTTAAAAAAGGAAGACTTATAATATTTAATGCTCTCTTTGGAAAGCATTTTAAGCTTGAGAAGCACAGATAAATTGACTGACACTTGGCAGTAAAAGGAACCTAAGTGGATCAGCAGTTGGTATGGTGGTTAAGGCACTGGATCCCACAAGACTGACTCAGTTCAAATACCAGACCTGGTGGTCTTTAAAACACGCTGGGCATGTGTGAGTGCATACCCAAAATCTCAAGAGGAGAGTAGAAGAGAAGGAACTGTGGTGGGGCCATACCCTCTGAGGGATGATTTCTCACTGTCTCTCTCTCTCTGTCTTTCCCCGTCTCTCAAGAAAGCATAGACATCCTTTGGCAAAAAAAAAAAGGCAAAAAAAAAAAAGGCACCTAAACATGAAAAAATGTAGTCAGATTGAGATTGGCAATATTAAGTATGGAAAGAGAAGGATTAACTATGGTCAACTGCATCCCCTGTAAGTTAATAAATGAAATTTTTAAACTTTGCCACTTACAAATGTGATTGCATAGTCAAAGATTAAAAGATTAGTGTTTACGGACAATTCTATTTAAAAAATGAAATTGAATAAGAAAGAAAATAGACATGTGGTAAATCAGAAATACAACACAGGAAACGAAGTAAATTGAATTTCTAAAACGTGAAAAGATGGAATAGGAAGAAAGAAATGAACACGTGTGCAAGTGAATAATATAAACTTGCAAGAACTTACCTAAGAAATTGAAAAACCAAAAAGGAAGCAAAGCTTGGGGTAGGGGGGAGAAATGCTTAAAAAAATGAGCAACAAAGAAGTGGTTGGTACGGTATATAGGAACATTTGGTTTAGTTCATCTACAATAAGGAAAATGGTCCTTAAACTAATTAGAAAAGGATAGGCAATTAAACTTGAAGATACATTTTCAGGTTCAAATAACATATGTAAAATGGAAGTTTTCTCATATCTACTGTTGGAAAATTATTTTTACTGTCAGAAGGCATATGCACTTGCCACAGAAAGTGGGGAAGGTGGGGGGGGGGCAGAGAACCTTCCAATAGTTCATGGTCATGCCTTAAGCCTTTTCCCTTCCATTTTTCCATCTTGTCAGAATTTTGGACAAACATATACATGCCCCTGGCATGCTTTTAAAGCCACCCAGAGCAGGGACTCAAGTTACAGTCAGGCATGTGGGATCCAGATCCCTTAAACCATTTTACTGCAGGGATGGCCCAAGAAAATATTTAAATCTATGGAAAATAAGAAGAATGTTTAGATGGCATAAAAAGAAAATTTTCAGTATTGTTAAAAATAGAGTAATTAGGAGTAAGAAGGTGGTGTAGTGGTTAAGGAACTGGACTCCCACATAGCTGACTGCAGTTCAAGTCCTGGACCCAGAGCCTTGAAACTCACGCCAGGCATGTGTGTGTGCATGCCCAAAATCCAGAAAGAAGAATGGAGGAGGGGGACCAGCAGTTAGCGTAATGGCAATGTCGCTGGACTGCCATGTAGTCGACCACAGTTCGTGTCCTGGACCTGGTGGCTTAAAACTCATGCCGGGCATGTGTGCGTGCATGCCCAAGATCCTGAGAGGAGAACGGAGGAGAAGGGATTGCGGCGTGGCCATCCCCCCTAGGGGGTGATTTCTCACTTTCTGTCTCTCTGTCTCTCTCTGACTGGTGAGCGCACACACCCTATAGCAAAAACCTCTCAAAAAAAAAAAAGAATGGAGGAGAAGAGACTGTGGCATGGTCATCTCTCTGGTGTGTGTGTGTGGAGGGGGGGAGATTTCTCACTTTCTCTCTCTCTGTCTCTCTGGCAAGTGCATGCATCGTATAGCAAAAATGTCTCTCTAAAATAAACAAAAAGTAAAAATAGAAGGATTACAGGACCTACAGAAAGTTAATATGACCTTAGTGCCAAATGAAAATGGTGCATAGTTTCTTTAAGTAAGGGAAATGAAATAGCATACTGACTTTAGAATGGTGAAATGTGCCTGGATGAAATGGGAATTCAGTCACATATATTCCCTAAATTCCTTTCCATAGAATGTATGGTGGTCCCACAATACCTCAATTCTCCAATGCCTCTCTGATCTTATCTCTTAACACTATATATTCTATAACATCTTTTTATTATCTAACTTTTTTTCTCCACCTCAAGCATGACCATGACTCATTAGGACTATTCATTCTCTGTTTCACTCTCTCATTTTCTCTCTCACAAGTACACATGCCCTCTGGCAATGAAGTAAAAAAAAAAAAAGAAACAATATGAATTAATCTTAGAAACATACTGAGTGGTAGTCTTGGACAAAAGAGTACCTATTACATGATCCCATTTACATAAAATACTAAATCAAGCAAGATTATTTCTTAGTGGAACAAAAAAATCAAGCCAAAGGATGCTCAGGTAGGACTTCATGGAAAACAGACTTGACTGAAAAGGTGACAAGAGTCAACTTTCTGGGGGTCATATTAATATTCTATAATGTGGATGATCAGTTATACAGGTGTATAAAATTGTCAAAACTTAATGAATGCACATTTTAGATTTCTAAATTTCATGTAATTTTATATTAAAAAATACGTAAATATTGGACTTTAGTTAATAATATTGATATTAAAGTGTTGGTTGTCGAAAAAGTATTTTTTTATGTTTTTTCTATGTAACATTGTGTCATGACTTTTCCAACAGCCCAATACTTAGGAGGAAGTGTACTGATTTCTGGAATTTAATTGTTTTTCTCTAACAGATTACTGAGCTATAAATTCCATAACAATTTCAATTATTTTTAGTATATTCACAGAATTTTAGAAACAGCATATCAATTTTATCACATTTTCATCATTCCAAAAAGAAACCCTATACCCTTAGTCACTACCCATTTTCTCCTAACATCTTCAACTCCTGCAGTCTCAGCCCTAGGCAACCACCAAACTACTTTCTGTCTCTATAGATTTTGCTACTTTGTACATTTCATATAAAAGAACCATTTTGAATTAACCTTTACAATATAGTGGGAGGTAGAGGTTTGATTTTATTCTTTTGCACACAGACATCCAGTTGACTGAAGACCATTTGTTGAAGACTGTTGGAGGGGTCCAACCCGGCGGGGCCCCAGGATCTGTCTGAGCCCCCTCCCCCGCCCCCGCTTCCGGTTGGTTTAGTACGTTGGCAAGGCCGCTACTGTGTGCCCCACCCCCACCCCCGACCTAGGATTTTGCTCCAGAAACTGTGGCAGCCTTGCTGGGAAGTGACCCCCCTCTGACTCCCCAATATACTACTATAAAAGAATTACATAGCTCTCTTATACATCCTGAGTGTACGATAAAATCTTC
>NW_006159543.1:1260317-1276496 GCF_000334495.1 Tupaia belangeri chinensis | reverse complement strand
GATTCCTCAAATTAAGTTTTAAATCCCTACAAAACTGTATAAGTATCATTCTTTATTAAGATCCATAAGAACTAATATCTATTCTTGATATTTTCTTTTCTCAGCACCATTCCCGGTAATCACAAGATGGCTGCTGCTCCGCATCAGCTGATAATCATCTCTGCTTACCGGAACCGCTTTCCCGAAACTGCATTCCATGGAGACCCACCTACAATTGCGGAACTGCACTACACCCACCCTTAATCCAACCCTGAATTGCACTAGACCCACCCTTAATCCAACCCTAAATAGAATCTATGTTCTCTATTGTTATAACTCTATGAGCTGATAATTAAAACATGTAGTCCCTCTTCCATTTACTTGCATGTAACACGTTTTCAATAAAAACGCACAATGATTCCTAGCAGTTGTCACTCCTCAGAGAGCGATCTTTGAGGGGTGTCCGGCAAAGGACGTGCATGAAAAGACACCGAGGCCTTTGTCTTCTGTTCACCTTTGCTGCCTCCGTCGAGATAACCCACCCACGCCGAGGCTGGTCCCCGGCAGACTATTTTCTTTATTATATCAAATTGTCGTGGTCATACTTGTCAAAAAACAATTAACTATAAATGTGAAGTTTTATTTCTGAACTCTCAATTTTATTCCATTGATCTACATATCTGTCTTTACATCAGTAACACAGTTTTGACTACTATAACTTAGTTTTAATATCTGGAAAGTATGAGTACTCAAAGTTTGTTCTTTGTCAAGAGCATTCTGGCTATTCTAGGTATCTTAAATTTCCATATGAATTTTAAGTTAGCTACACAATTTCTACAAAGAAGCCAGCTGGGATTTTGGTGGTGACTACATTGACTTATTAACTCAGTGTGGGAGAATATTGCCATTTGACAATATTAATTCTCCTGGTGTATGTTTATGGATGTCTTTTCACAATTTACTATAAATGTATCAGTAAGAAATAAGTATTATTTTTGTCAACTATGCATCAGATAATGCACTGATAACCAGAATACACAAGGAATTCTAGCAGCTATTCTGAAAAAAAGATAATCAACCCTATTAAAAGATAGGAAAATAAGTTGAAAAAACCACTCTCTAAGGATGACATTTGAATAGTGAAAAGGCATATGAAAAAATGGTCAATATCCCTCAGTGTAAGGCAGATCAAAACCACAATGAGATATCACCTAACCCCAGTCAGAATGGCAAAGATTAAAAAAATAATAATGATAAGTACTAGAGAGGATGTGGTGAAGGGGGACACTCCTGCACTGTTGGTGGGAATGTAAATAGGTCCAGCCACTGTGGAGAATAATATGGAGGTTCCTCAAAGACCTTCAAATAGTACTACCATATGATCCAGCAATTCCACTCCTGGGTGTACAGGAGAAGGACACCCAAAGGACAGGAGAATTCTTCATCAGAAAAGTGCTTGGACATTGATGTTTATTGCAGCTAAGACGTGGAATCAACCCAAATGTTGATGAACAGATGAATGAATTGAAAAACTGTGGCACATATACTCTATGAAATACTATTCAGCCATAAAAAACAAGACCTTGGCTTTTGACAGAAAGTGGATGAATATGGAAGATTTACTGCTGAGTGAAGCAAGCAAGGCTATGAAGGAAAGACATTGTATATCTCCACTTAATATATACAGAGTATCCACACTCTATGACTGAAACCAATTGACTAAAGGATATAGAAACACAGTAAATGGTTGTGAATATCAGATATAGTGTGGGTGAAAGACTAGAGTCTGAGGAAGAACATTTAGAAGAAAAATAGAGAGGCAAAGCATTAATGGGACAAACAAATGTGGTATTATCTATTGAAGATAATTGTATAGTTTTATCAAATCTTCAACTTTGCCCTATTCTAAAAATTTCTCATATTAAAATATGGAACAGAAAGAAGATATTATACATTTATAAAGATGAAATGAATAATACTGGGGCCGGCAGGTAATGTAGTGATTAATTTGCTGGACACCCACGTGGCTGACCACAATTGGAGTCCTGGACCAAGTAGCCTGAAAATCACACTGGGTGTGTATGTGTGCATGCCTAAAATCCCTAGAAGAGAATAAAGGAGAAAGGATTGTGGCATGGCCATCCCCCTTAGGGGGTGATTTTTCACTTTCCCTCTGTCTGTCTCTCTCTGCCTCTCTCTGGTGAACATGTGTACCCTATGGCAAAATATCTAAAAAAAAATGACAAATTAGTCAATCTAGATGGAGAGCTAGTCTTGTAACTTTTCTATAGGTTGCAAGTTTTTTAAACTAAAATGTGTAAGAAGTACACAGAAGATAAAAATTAAGTAACTACATCAAAACCAAAATATTATTGTCAATGTTTGCATAAAGCTAGAGAGAAAAGGTATGAAAAATGGCAAAACATATGAGTGAGGAAAATCACCAAGCGTCACTAAGCAATGAACAAAATGGCATCTCTTCTCTCCTCCCTTGTCTTTTTTCTCTGTTCTAATCTCTTGTGTTTATTTAATTTTCTTCTAACTATAGAGGTAGTATTCGTATTGTTATTATTAAGCTGCAGTGTATCTATTGTAGGATAAGACAAATGAGTACTTACAGAGTATTTCAATTCTGTCATCATATTTCTCCTTGAAAAGTATAACTCTTTGACAAAGAAGAAAGGAAAACAGGGTGGAATAGACAGGAAGTTAACTAAAAGTTTATATGTAGTCTTGCATTTGAGTTGGAAGCATCAAGATGAACCCATAGGCTTGATATTTATTATTGTATTTTTATATTTTCTAGCTTCATCTACTGAAATGGCCTCAAAACAGTGACTAATGAAGTAGCAAGGAGTATCTTTTACACAGAGATTATGGTCTTGAGATACGATTTCATAATAAAGACATAAGGATTAAATGGAGAATGCCTTATTTCGAGTCTGAGGAAAGTAGTGTATAGATAAACTTGAAACCTTTTGTCATACTGGGTAGCAAGAAAGCTTTTAAATATTACTAGAGTAATATTAAAGGACTCAGGAGCCAACTTGTTGATATTCCCATTAGCCAAATATGGGACAATTTGTGCTTCAGTGACAAGAACATTAGAAATTATTGACACCCTCCAAATATGTTAAAGTTCAAATGTTCATAACAGTATTTAAAGAGACAGAGAGAGAGAGAATTAATCACATTCAGAGGATGATGGGGAACCCATTCATTATCTAAAAAACTGGCAAATAAAGAGAAAGACTCCAACAAGACTTTGATGATTGTCTATCAGTAAAAAAGAGAAGTGTAATGTTTTCCATAAATTCTTGAGTTAAAAAACACTAAGACATGACATGTTCCCTCAAATTGTAGTAGTATGTAACTGAAAGGTCTTTTATACAAGTGTGCATGGCTAAAAATAACTTGTTAATACTACTTCATTTCCATCTCAATCACAAGTAGGTGGCTTTCTTGTTAAGGCCATTTATTATTTTTTGTATGTATATTTGTATATATTTATGCTACTTTAAAAAAAATATTTGTTTTTAATTAATTAATTTACATTCATTCACTGAGCATTGTCACAGCATACAAAATGTGATTTCCCATCCAGAATATGCTGCATAGTAGCTTAATCATACATGTTATCGTTATTAATTTTCCATTTCTAGTTTCATATATATACATGTATATATATATTTTCCTCCTATTTCTCACCCTCTGCCATTTCCCACCCTCCTCTGACACTATCTCAGGTATCCACAGTGGTTTAACATTCATTTTCTTCCCTACATTTTAGTGATTCACAAAATTTCTTAAATAATCTAACTACTTTCAATAGCAAGCTCTGCTGATATATACACATCTATGAATACATGTGTGACTTTAGGCATGAAACTCTGAGTAGAATGAATATACTATAAAGTAGCACCTAGCTGATGCTATATAGCTTACTACCGTCATTAATTATGTATTTTTTACTATATTTTTTATATATATAAAGTGACTTGCCCTATACTGCTTTCTAGCCCAAAGGAACATTTTTTAATTGGATACCTCGGCAAAACAGCAAAATAGACCCTTTTACAAGCAATGTATCTTTAGTTCAGAATTGAAAACAGGAATGGTAAGGTAAAACAATTTTGAAATAAGTGACATCCATTCCAGATGAAAGAAATATACACATGTAGTTTAAGGAGAGGGTGATGAATTGGAAATGGAGGAGCATTATGGATTAGGAAATAATGGGAACAAGTCAACCTTATACACTAGATAGCAGTGGTTCTTAATCTTTTCTGTGCTATGAACCATCTGTGAAATTTATTTAAAAATAGTGATCCCAGGATAAAACCATCATAAATTCATTAACTTTGCTGGGTGAGGCTCAGGAATCCATATTCTGTTTAATAAGCATGCCAAGTAACACAACTGTGGATCATCTTCTTTTTTCATTTTTCTAGGTAGGGTTTCACTCTGATGCAATCCTTCTGCCTTAGCCTCCCAAGTGGCTTTGGACACTAGGTGCCACATCCAGCACTTCCAGACAGGGTTCTCACTATACTGAGCAGGCCAGCTTCAAACTCACGATCCTCCTGCCTCAACATCCCTGAGTAGCTGGGATTATGGCACATACCAACAGGCCTGGCCTTTACACTTGGGCCATGAAATAACCTGGGGTTTCCATGTAGTCACAGCCTACAGAACACAGTGGCTTAGCAGTGTGTGCCACTGTGGCTGGCCCTTTAAGTATTCTATTTTTTTTTTCTTTTCTGTGAGTGAGAGAGATAGAAGAAAGACACAGTACTCCCAACAGGGTCCTGATTCCACAATCTAGTCCCAGCCTCAGTCAGCACTGAATTATGAGTACACACATGTCTGGCATATACAGGGAAGTCTCTGGATGTGAATCCAGAATTTCCTCATCTGGGTCAGTCTGTACCACCACCTGGCCTCATATAGGTAGTCTTTTAATTATGTATTATGAAATACTGAACTGGAGAAATAGAACAAATAAGAGACTGGTCCTTTCCTACTTCCTTCTCCATTTTCTTAGGGCCTATTTGTCCCTAGTGTCATTTAACTTGATCTAAGAATACATATTTTATGTATGTATGTATGTATTTAGGCTTTTCCTGCAGGGCAAGTGCACACACCAGGGAGAAACAGACAAAAGATAAATGAGAAATCACCCTATAGAGGGTATGGCCATGCTGCAATCCCTTCTCCTCCATTCTCTTCTCTGATTTTGGGCATGTACACATAATGCCTGCCTGCCCAGTGTTATTGTCAAGCTGCTGGGTCTGGGACTTGAACCACGGTTGGTAGAGTAGGAATTCAGTACCTTAAACACCACACTACCTCCTGGCCCCAAGAATAACATATTTTAGATACAGATACTAATAGGAGCACTCTTATATCATCTAAATTTGGGGGTTAGGAAACCTTTTTTTTTTTTTTTTTGGAGAGGTTTTTGCTATAGGGCGCATGCGCTCGCCAGACAGACAGAGAGAGACATAGAGACAGAAAGCGAGAAATCACCCCCCAGGGGGGATGGCCACGCCACAATCCCTTCTCCTCCGTTCTCCTCTCAGGATCTTGGGCACGCATGCACATGCGCCCGGCGTGAGTTTTAAGCCACCGGGTCCGGGACGCGAACCACGGTCGACTACATGGGAGTCCAGCGACATAGCCATTACTCTAACTGCTGGTTCCCAGGAAACCTTTTTCACTCTGTGTGCAACACACTTCTGGATTTTTCTCTAATTATTTTATTTCTAGTCTCTTACTCTACTTCCCAAAATCCACTCATTCTTCCTTGGTCCAGTCACATTCCTCCTATTATTGCCACTTCTCAGTTGTTAATCTGAAACAGCTTAAATAAATTTAGATTTCTAACGATTATATCTTTTTCTCTGCAATTTTATTGGGAATAGGGATAATACTGAATCTCTACCTATATACGTGCACCTAAAAGTAGTCCTCTACTTGTATTTTTCTCAGTGTTACTTCTAAACTTACAAGCTGTCACATACCTTTCTAAAAGGCCAAACAAGAAGTCAAAGAGAGTTTAGGCAACACCTCAAACCTGTCACCCACTGACAAATTTAACAATCATCTGATGAAGTATCCATGCATTTTTTCTCTGAGCAATAAAGGTTATTTCTTAATTGTCCTGAAAAACTGGAGTAATCACATTGGATTATATGTTTTAAAACTTTTACTTTATCCTATCATTGGCTATATTAACCAGATTTGGCTGGATAATTCTTCAAAGCAATTCTCATCTCCCTTCCCCTTCTCAAACAACTTTAAAAATTAAATCCAAATTCTTCCAGTGTCACCTGACATTGGTAGCCTTCCATGTTCTAAATGAAAGGGAAAAAATGCATTTTGATGTGAAGATTTTCATTTCCTTAAGACTTTGAAGAAGAAAAAAAAATGAAACCTGGACTTACTCCCAAAAAGCATTAAGTGCCCCCTTAATTATTTGGCAATTCTCACAGGAGCCAGAAAAACTACACCACCTTAGACATCAATGTTCTGCTCTTGCATGAGTTATGGAAAGGAGAATTCGAAATGTGAATATTCTTAAAGTTTTAATTATTATATAGTATTTTAGTAATTCACTAACTGGCATGTGGTAGCTTAAGAAATCCTCTTTTAATTTTCAATAATGAAAAGAGTTTGGGTTTTTCCTTTCTAATTAAAAAGTAACACTCTCTGTCTGGAAAAAAAAAAAATACTGGGACCAGAAGTTAGCGTAATGGCTATGTTTTTAGATAAAAGGGCACCATGGTTTCATGCATAGTTTCTTGAGAAAACACATTTTCTATAAACTTTTGAAGACCCTTTGTATGTCCACATGTAGGGTACTAGTTAAATATATATTATATTGTACTTATTCAAACAAATATTATGCAAGTGTAAAAGAATCTTATTTTAACTATAAAATATCTTTATAGTTTAGTCAACTGGACTAGGGAGAAATGTTCACTTGTTAAAATATTCACATTGTAAGCTAAATAATGTGATTGTATAAAAGAAAACGAAATTTAAAAAAACTGTAAAAAAATAAAAAATAAAGTAAAAAAAAAAGAGAGAAAAAAGAAACCTACTTGAACAACAGGCATCTCCATGGTGTTTATATTCCATTTTTAACATTTATTGGAAATATTCATCTCTTGTCATAATCATAATAAAATATATCATTTCTCATTAAAAAATCTTGGTTTAATATTTAATGAAATAGAAAAGTACTTATGAAAGAATGTTAATTAATTACAATATAAAACTATATTATCAGACAAAGAACAATTTTTTTGAGAGGTTTTCGCTATAGGACGCATGTGCTCACCAGAAAGACAGAGACAGACAGAAAGCGAGAAATCACTCCCCAGGGGGGATGGCCACGCCGCAATCCCTTCTCCTCCATTCTCCTCTCAGGATCTTGGGCAGGCATGCACACACGCCCGGCATGAGTTCAAGCCACTGGGTCCGGAACTTGAACTGCGGTCAACTACGTGGGAGTCCAGCGACATAGCCATTATGCTAACTGCTGGTCCCAGTAAAAGAATAATTTAAGCCAAGACATGGCTTCATTAATGAATTCAGTCAAATAATCCAGAAAAAAAGTAATACTGAAAATACAAATATAATTTCAGAAAGTGCAGGAAGAGGAAGCACATCCAAACTCATCTGGATGGCCTGCATTATCTTGATATGAAAAACATAAAAGTAAATCACAAGAGAATACAATAAGAAATATCCTTAGAATATTACCAAATTAAATACAACAATATAGGGACCAGCAGCTGGCATAATGGCTATGTCGCTGGACTCCCATGTAGTCGACCACGGTTTGAGTCCCAGACCAAGTGGTTTAAACTCACTCCGGGCAAGCGTGTGTGCATGCCCAAGATCCAGAGAGGAGAATAGAGGAGAAGGAATTGTGGCATGGCCATCTCCCCTGGGGAGTGATTTCTCGCTTTCTGTCAGTCTTTCTTGAGAGTGCACATGCCCTACAGCAAAAACCTCTCCAAAAAAACCAACAATATAAAAAAAGTATATCTTGCTTAAATAGGATTTAATTTCCAAAGTGCAAGATTAGTTTAACAATCAAAATTTAATAACTATGGGGGTGAGCAAGTGGTGTGGTGGTTGAGGTTCTGAACGTCCACATGACCTACAGTGATTCGAGTTCCAGAACTGGCAGTTTGCTTTCTTATTCTCCCTCTCTTTCTCTGGTGACTGCATGTGCCCTATAGCAAATGTTAAAAAATAAATAAATATTTATTTATTTTAAAAATTCAATAACTGAGATCTTATTCAGTAATAAATTAAAGGAGCTGTTATTCCTTTGCCCAATAACTAAATATTAAGCAAAATTCAATACCCATTTATGACCAAAATTTTCAGCAAACTAAAAATAAAACTTCTCTAATCTGATGATATGCATGCAAAAATATATATCTCACATAGTAATTATTAGTAAAATGCTGAAGATTTTGTCCCTATGATTAGTAAATAGACATAAATTCCCTCTCTCATCAGTTTTATTCAACATTATACTATTGTGTTTACTCACTGCAATTAGATGAAAAAAACAAAATGACTGAAATAAGAACAGTAAAAAATGGTCTCTGTTGGAAGACGATATGATTGTAAAATGCAGAAAATTCCAAGGTATCTATAAAACAACCAGAAAATCTAAATCATAATATAAGAAGTGATTATACACAAACCAAATTAATAGGGCCAGCAGTGGCATGGTGATTAAGGAAGTTGGATCTCACATGGCCAAGTGTGTGACTGAAGTCCCAGACCCAACAGCTTGAAAAACATGCTGGGTGTGTGTGTATGCATGTCCCAAATCCCCAGAGGAGTATGGAGGATAAGGGATTGTGACATGGCCATTCCCCCAAGGGGGTGCCTTCTCACTTTTGCTCTTTCTTTCTCTCTCTCTCCAGTGAGTGCATTCATACAATAGCCAGTTTTTTTAAAAATTATAAATCAATTAAGCATTATACAATGAAAAAAACTGGGGGCCAGCAGGTGGTGTGGTGGTTAAGGCACTGGATTCCCACATGGACACAGCAGCTCCAGTCCCAAACTTGGTGGCTTGAAAATCATCAGGGAATGTTTGCATGCATGACCAAAATCCCAAAAGGAGAAAGGACTACGTGGCCATTCCTACTGGGAGGTAATTTCTCACTTTCCCTCTCTCTGTATCTTGTTCTCTTTCTCTCTCTCTGCCTCTTTCCAGCAAGCACTTCATCCTTCGGCAAAAAACTTAAAAATTAATTAGTTAATTAACATTTAAAAATTTATTTTAAAAGTGAAAAAAATAATACCTTTACAGTGTACATGTTGGACATAAATTACTTACAAAGTTAATGAAAGATGTGCATGATCTACACAATAAAAACAAAATATTGCTAAGAAAACTTAAAAGAAGTAGAATCGAAATGTGTAACTATTGAATGACTAGATATCTATGCTAGGTTCATACATTGGAGTCTACATATTTTTGGTTTTTTTGGAGAGGTTTTCGGTATAGGGCACATGTGCTCACCAGAAAGTCAGAGAGAGACAGAGAGAAAGAAAGTGAGAAATCATCCCCCAGGGGATGGCCACACCGCAATCCCTTCTCTTCCACTCTCCTCTCATGATTTTGGGTACACATGCACATGCACCCAGCGTGAATTTAAGCCACCAGTTCTGGGACTCAAACCGTGGTCGACTACATGGGAGTCCAGTGACATAGCCATTATACCATCTGCTGGTCCCGGAGTCTACATATTCTTAAGGTATTGGTTTTCCCAAAATTTCTTCATAGATTTAATACAATCTCCATTCATAATCTAGGTGACTTTGATATAGAAACTGACATGATTGTAAAATTTATACAGAAATGGAAAAGATAAAACTATCCAAAATAATATTTTTTTAAAAATAAAGAAATTATAATACTTAGAAAACCTAATTTTAAGACCCACTATAAAGCTACAGCAACCAAGACAGTGTGGTGTAAATCAATGAATAGATCAATGGAACAGAGAATCCAAAATTAGTGCCAACAAATCAAGTGAAATCATTTTCCAAAAATGGAAATAAAAACTCTTAACAAAAGAAAATGAATAAGCAAGAAACAGTCTGAAAGATAACTTTGACAAAACATATATGAACTGGTATCCTGTGACCAGCAGTTGGCATAATGGTTGCATCACTGGACTCCCATGTAGTTGACCATGGTTCAAGTCCTGCACCCAGCGGCTTAAAACTCATACTGGCCACATGTGTGTGCATAACCAACATTCCAAGAGGAAAAAAAGGAGAAAGGATTGTGGAGTGGCCATCCCCCTGGGGAGTGATTTCTCACTTTCTATCTCTGTGTCTCTCTGTCTCTTTGGCAAGCACACACACCCTATAGCAAAAAATTTTAAAAAACACCTCTCTCTCACAGAAAAAAAAAAGACTGGTATCCATACTATATAATGAAGAGCTAAAACTCAGTATTAGCTAGTACTTTTAACTTGCTGATGTAGAGAGTAAGTTAGATATTACTCCTAAACTTGGCAACAAGAAAAAAGCTAAATAAGTTGCAGATTAAATAGTTTTCTTGGAAACAGGTAACAGAGATCATGGGCAAGCCAGTCTAAAATGTCCAGAGAGAAATAGGTCCAGAGCATTTGCTTACCTAAGAAAGACAATACTGAATGAAATACAGAAAAAAACAGGTAGAGAAATTAAAGTAGAAATCTAAACTAAATGCTAAAGGCCAAGTGTGGGCTAGTATGAGAATGTGGAACTTCTGAGACCTACAAACATCAAGCAGCTCACAATTCATAACAGCCTTCTCCAAGAACCCCACCAGTCTCTCTTTCGGAAAACAGGATGTTATTTCCCCAAATGATTAAACAGAGTCAGCATATCACTTATAAATCATACTTCTAGATACATGCCCCAGACAACTCACTTTAACTGTTGACTCAGAGGAATAAGGAATCCTAAGTGGTACAGTGGCAGTCTTAATTTCTAGCTTAGTGGAATCATTGTTAAGTGCCACTGTGGAAGCATTATACTTTCTGGACCTAAGATCTCTAGGCCATTAGAGCATGAAGTCCTCAGGACTAAAAGCAAATTTTTTTCTAGTGAGTCACCAGGGTAATTAGTGAGTGGTGCCACTTTTTATTTCCAGTCCATGTGCATGATCTACACAATAAAAACAAAATATTGCTAAGAAAACTTAAAAGAAGTAGAATCGAAATGTGTAACTATTGAATGACTAGATATCTATGCTAGGTTCATACATTGGAGTCTACATATTTTTGGTTTTTTTGGAGAGGTTTTCGGTATAGGGCACATGTGCTCACCAGAAAGTCAGAGAGAGACAGAGAGAAAGAAAGTGAGAAATCATCCCCCAGGGGATGGCCACACCGCAATCCCTTCTCTTCCACTCTCCTCTCATGATTTTGGGTACACATGCACATGCACCCAGCGTGAATTTAAGCCACCAGTTCTGGGACTCAAACCGTGGTCGACTACATGGGAGTCCAGTGACATAGCCATTATACCATCTGCTGGTCCCGGAGTCTACATATTCTTAAGGTATTGGTTTTCCCAAAATTTCTTCATAGATTTAATACAATCTCCATTCATAATCTAGGTGACTTTGATATAGAAACTGACATGATTGTAAAATTTATACAGAAATGGAAAAGATAAAACTATCCAAAATAGTATTTTTTTAAAAATAAAGAAATTATAATACTTAGAAAACCTGATTTTAAGACCCACTATAAAGCTACAGCAACCAAGACAGTGTGGTGTAAATCAATGAATAGATCAATGGAACAGAGAATCCAAAATTAGTGCCAACAAATCAAGTGAAATCATTTTCCAAAAATGGAAATAAAAACTCTTAACAAAAGAAAATGAATAAGCAAGAAACAGTCTGAAAGATAACTTTGACAAAACATATATGAACTGGTATCCTGTGACCAGCAGTTGGCATAATGGTTGCATCACTGGACTCCCATGTAGTTGACCATGGTTCAAGTCCTGCACCCAGCGGCTTAAAACTCATACTGGCCACATGTGTGTGCATAACCAACATTCCAAGAGGAAAAAAAGGAGAAAGGATTGTGGAGTGGCCATCCCCCTGGGGAGTGATTTCTCACTTTCTATCTCTGTGTCTCTCTGTCTCTTTGGCAAGCACACACACCCTATAGCAAAAAATTTTAAAAAACACCTCTCTCTCACAGAAAAAAAAAAGACTGGTATCCATACTATATAATGAAGAGCTAAAACTCAGTATTAGCTAGTACTTTTAACTTGCTGATGTAGAGAGTAAGTTAGATATTACTCCTAAACTTGGCAACAAGAAAAAAGCTAAATAAGTTGCAGATTAACAAGTTTTCTTGGAAACAGGTAACAGAGATCATGGGCAAGCCAGTCTAAAATGTCCAGAGAGAAATAGGTCCAGAGCATTTGCTTACCTAAGAAAGACAATACTGAATGAAATACAGAAAAAAACAGGTAGAGAAATTAAAGTAGAAATCTAAACTAAATGCTAAAGGCCAAGTGTGGGCTAGTATGAGAATGTGGAACTTCTGAGACCTACAAACATCAAGCAGCTCACAATTCATAACAGCCTTCTCCAAGAACCCCACCAGTCTCTCTGGTGGAAATATTAAAGTAATGCAATCACTTCGGAAAACAGGATGTTATTTCCCCAAATGATTAAACAGAGTCAGCATATCACTTATAAATCATACTTCTAGATACATGCCCCAGACAACTCACTTTAACTGTTGACTCAGAGGAATAAGGAATCCTAAGTGGTACAGTGGCAGTCTTAATTTCTAGCTTAGTGGAATCATTGTTAAGTGCCACTGTGGAAGCATTATACTTTCTGGACCTAAGATCTCTAGGCCATTAGAGCATGAAGTCCTCAGGACTAAAAGCAAATTTTTTTCTAGTGAGTCACCAGGGTAATTAGTGAGTGGTGCCACTTTTTATTTCCAGTCCTAGATTCCTGGTCCTGTAAACCCTGACTACTAGAAAAACTAACATATATTGGACTCTAGCTCAAGAGCATATTCAACTCTCTGGAGAACTTTGCTCCAGTTCTGCAAGATATTAGCTGTTAGTTGGTGATGTACCAGTAGTCAAAAGATCATCAGCTGCTTCAGAAAGGTGGAGGAAATGTTAAAATTGATGAGCATGTGCCTAGTGCTATACATTTTTGGCTGTGAAGTGAGTTCCTGGATGCAAAGAAACACTGTGTTTAATACCATGAAAAATGGACAAGGCATTCTTCTGTACATCTATGGATAGTAGTATTTTCAGAAGCACTGAACACAGAAAAGGCAAATTTATATTCAATGTGTTTATCCCAGTAAGAATAAAGTGCTGCCCTTTCCAAAATGGAAGGGGTTCAATGTACTAAACCGGCCACCAGATAGCTGACTGATCAGCCCAGAGAATAGTGTCATACTGGGAGTTCAGTGTTGGTCTCTGCTGCTGGCAGAATGGGCACTCAGTAGTGGCTATAGCCAGGTCATCCTTGATGAGTGGAAGGTCATGTTGCTGAGCCCATTCATAACCTCCATTCCTGCCATCTTGGCTGCTTTGCTCATGAGACCATTGGGTAGTAACAGGGATAGTTGAGAAAAGAGATTGACTGGAATCCACAGGACAAGCCATCCTATCTGATTATTAAAATCTTTAGTGAGCATTCACTTGAAACATAAATATCTTCACCCTTTTCTAATTAGAGGGCTATCCACTACCTGTTCCTGAATTTCTTTGTCATCAGTCATCCACTAATGTTACTTCTATTGGATCATCGGGAAAGTCATGACACATTTTTGCAGAGAAAATCATAGAAAAACATGTCATGACTTTCCATGTGTGTGAAATATATATCTCTATATACTTGTATACATATCTTATGTGAAATACATGCTCATCTTCTGCCCATTTTCAAATGGGATTCTCTGCCTTTTCTATTGATGAGTTTTAAATGTTTTAAACATTTTTTAATATATGTATTTAAAAAACTAATCCTTTGTTTTGCAAATATTTTTTCCTAGTCTGTTGCTTGTTTTTTCATGCTCTTAACAAGGACTTTTTAAAAACAATTATTTATTTAATTTTATTTATTACTATCATTTTTAAAATTTGCTATAGGACATGCATGTTCATGAGAGAAAGAGAGAGAAAGTAAGAAAGCAAGCCACCAGGTCTGGGACTCCATTCGTGGTTGGCCATGTGAGAGTCCACCACCTCAACCACCATGTCACCTGCTGGCTCCTTAACAAGGACTTTTATAGAACAAATGTTTTCATTTTGATGGAGTCTAATTTATCAGTATTTTCTTTCGTGGGTTGAACTTTTGGTATCTCAGAGTTGCACGGCTAAGACTTTATTTTGTGGCCAATAGGTGGCATGGAGGTTAAGGTACTGGATTCAGATGTGGCCGAAAACAGATTGAGTCCCAGACAAAGGAAACTTTTGAAAATTACACTGGGCAATCAGACTTTGTGCATGCATGTCCAAAAATCCCAAGAGGACAATGGAGGAGAAGTGATTGCGGCATGGCCATTTCTTTCCCTTACCCGCCAGGGGGTGATTTCTCACTTACCCTCTTTCTGTTTCTCTCTAGCAAGAACACATGCCCTATAACAAAAAAAAAAAAGAAGAAGAAGAAGAAGAAGAAGAAGAAAACAATTCAACTAGCCACAGACACTAAGAATTTTCTCCTGTTTTCTTTTTCCAGAAGTTTTATAGTTCTGTTTTTATATTTAAGTCCATGATTCATTCTGAATTAAACTTTCTTTTGTAAAGTGTGAGGTTTAGGTCTAAATTCATCTTTTTGCCTATGGATGTGTTCAATTGCTTCAGATACAATTTGTTAAAAAGCTATTCTCTCTCCATTAAGTTGCTTTTACACCTGTGTCAAAAATTAGCTGTGCATACTTGTGTAGGTCCGTTTCTTGATTCCTCTTTTACTGAACTTTGTATTTATTCTTTGTCCATTAACACAACTGTCTTAATTAACTATATCTATATAGTAGAACTTAATATTGAACAAAATTATTCTGTCCACTTTATTTTCCCTTTTCCATATTTGGATTGACTCCTTACACAACTATATCTCAGAGCCTAAACATATCAAATTTGTACTTAGCTAAGTACCTATCCCCAAAGACATAAAATCATGAGAGTGGAAAGAATGGGAGGATGAAAAAGCTTAATTTTATATTAATTGTACAATTGTCATTATTTCTATAGTATAGACTCTCCTACTGAAATATTTTAACACACATAAAGCATTTTAAGAACTTGTAAGTGACTCACTGGACTAATGTTCACTGAGCAAAACAAACATTTCCATGTAAACCTTTTTCTACATTCTCTAACCTATAAATTAATTGAATAAAATACTCAAAAAAATAAGTCAGGGCTTTAATTTATAGTAAACCAAAACCCTTTTATAGTGTACTGGAATACAAACTAAGAAAGCAGTATAAATCTGTTCAAACTTGAAATATTTTCTTGCCTATAAAAGATCTGAGCAACTCAAAGTAAAGAGCAGAACCAGATGTACTAACTCCTGCCCTTTATACTAACTGCAGCTGATTACATCTTAACTTAGGGAACTTTTCTCTCCCTTTGCCCTTCCTATGATCCATTGGCCATTAAGATCCTTTATATAAAATGCTGACCTATCAGAAAATCCATGTGCCATAGTGAATTTTTTTCTAGCAATTCAGTTATGGGTACTGTCACACCTTGAAGTGGAATCTTTTATGCTGGCTCCATAGTGCCAGATGTGTTTGAACTTCCAGAGAATTCTGCAAAACTACACACAGTTCAGTATTGTAATATTTTAGGTCAAACAGTACTTAAATATACCCTCATGCTTGAATTTTAATTTATAAAGACAAGAAATACTATATATTTAAATACTTATAATCTATATTCTTATGCAAATTTTTATTTTTTCTGAGTACAAGGAAATATCAAAATAAACACTGTATTTTAAGGTATTTCAGGCATAACTTTGGCGCTTTCCTGGCAAAATGGTAATATAAAGAACCACTGAAAGTGAAAATTGATGAAAACATCAAAGAACATTTATAAGATCCATTCTCTACATTAGTTTTTTATTTTTTTAAAGTTTTGGATACAAGGTAAGCTCTA
>NW_006159543.1:1238691-1260186 GCF_000334495.1 Tupaia belangeri chinensis | reverse complement strand
CTTTTTTTTTTTTTTTTTTTTTTTTTTTTTTTTTTTTTAAACGGAACTGAAGTTAAACAGCAGCAAACTTACTACTTTATGATTTCTATCAACGTGATATACCTACTTGAGGTATATAAATAAAAAACAACATATAAAATAACTACAAAGAAGAATCTTAGTCACTAAATCAATTTTTTCAGATAAGACATAGTTAAGAAAAAAAAAATTAACTCACCTATACACTGTCCTAATACATTTCCTTAATGCCCACTACTTGAAGAGAAATAAAATTATTACTTTTTTCTTTGACATTATGTCTATAAACAATGCTTAGTTGATAAAATTCTGGGTCTTACTTCCTGGTGTTCCCTATTTTCTAATACATAAGATCTTAAAAAATAGATGCACAGTTCTAGACAAACCTATTAAACCTCTCTCTACCTTTGCTTATAAATTCGGCATTTAAAAAACTCTTCAGCTCTTTGCTAAGTCTCTATAGCTACTAGAGGCCAATAGTTAAAATGGTATTAAACTACATAATCAATTTTGAAAATAGTTACACAATGCTTTATTTATAAACATGAAAATGATAGTCAACGATACGTAGCATAATATTGCACAAATAAAATTCCCTACCAGAAGGTAAAAATGAGATGGTTTTCAGAACTGGACTGTCTGCTTGGAGAAATACAGCAGAGTCAGATACTATTTGGGAAAGGGTTCATAGAACTACTTTATCTAAAGCCAGAGAACAAAAATTGTGTAAAAAGACTCAATGATTTGCCACAGTTGAGCAAAAATGATCAATTCATAGTATTTATGTGCCACACTTTTTCAATCCAATCATCTATCCATGGATATTTGGGCTAGTTCCATGTCTTAGCAATTGTGAATAATGTCACAATAAACACAGATATGCAAGCACTTTTCCAACTGAGTGTTTTCCTATCTTTTGGGTAGAATACCCAGAAGCAGAATTGCTGGATCATATAGTAGTTCTATTTGTAGATCTCTGAGTCATCTCCATATTGGCCTCCACAGTGGCTTCACTAATTTACATTCCCACAAACAATGCAGGAAAGCTCATTTTTCACCACATGGTAACGTGCATTTCACTGACTAGACTGGTGTGGGTATGTTTATGTTGGGTGAATTCATTTTGTAAGTTGTGTTAATATACAGTGATTATATGTATAAAATAAATTTTTAAAAAAAATTTAAAAAGAACAGAAATTGTTTACTGCATTCATGTATACATATGTGCATATGTGTGTGTATCTATAGAGAGATATATAAATTTACAAAAAGCCAAAATAAAAAAAAAATCAATTCATTTGCTCACAGTAAATGGGTTAACTTCTACACTTCACAAGACAGGGAAGAAACCAAATTTTCAGTTTAAATTACAATGCAATAAAAATGTCAAAACATTTTTAGTATAGCTATCAACCTCTATGAAAACATATTTTATTAAAAAATGGGCATCCACTAATTATGCTAGTTTACTTGTCCAGTTAGCTATATAGCAAGTTAACTATCTCCTATTCTACAGTTTAGATCCTTTTTTCTTTTTTTGCCTTTAAAGATGAATGTTGCCTTACATTTTAAAAATGTAGTCTTGTGCCAGTTACAAAGTCTAGTGGTTAAAGGAGATGGGTCCCACAGGGTCAATCGTGATTCAAATCTTGGCTCCAGCAGCTTGAAAAACATACTAGGTGCATATGCATGCATGCCCCAAACCCTAGTAGGATGGAGAAATGGAGAAGGACTTGTAGAGTGACCATGCCCCATTATAAGGTGCTTCCTTTCACTCTCTTTCTGGAAAGTAAATGCCCTCTAATAGTTTTTCTTCAAAATGGATCAAAGGTCTAATGTAAGAGCTAAAATTATAAAAGTCTTAGAAGAAAACACAAGGGAAAGCTTCATAACAAATTTGACAATGATTTCTGGGACATAACACCAAAAACACAAATAACAAAATTAAAAAGAGATAAACTGGACATCAAAATTTAACATGTCTGTGCAGCAAGGAATACACATAGTAAAAAGACAACACTATGGGGTGGAAGAAAATATGTGCAAGTGGTATATTTGATAAGCAGTTAATATGCAGAATATATAAGGAAATGAAAAACTTACAACTCAACAACAGCAAAACAAACAAACAAGCAACCCAAGTTTTTAAATGGGCAAAAGACTTGGGTAGTGATTCTTCCCAAGCTGTGGAAATAGCCAACACACAAATGAAATGATGCTCAACATTACCAATCTCATTAGGGAGATACAAACTAAAACCACAATGAGATACCATCTCACACCAGTTAGGATGGCTACTGTTAATAAAAAAGACAGAAACCACTAAGTGTTTGTTAAGTATCCTTGTTTGTGACTCCTGAGGTTTCTATTTTATTATTTTAGTGGGCAGAAGTGATTTGAGACAGATTTCCTAAAATGCCTGGGACAATAACAATTTTCCAGTGCTTTCAGATGTACACATCCTCCACTCATACAGAAAATTTACTATTCTGCCTTAGCTTCACTTCCTGCTAGTTTAAACCCTGAAGGGTGAGCAGAGGTAAAAGCTTAGGGCCATATCGGTTCTCTTCTGAGCATTCACACAGTCTTGGGCAATTACATGACCTTAGAAATTACCACAAATACGTGGTTTTGCAAAACCCTGAATCACCAAAGCAGCTCATGTCCAGCTTTTCTTCTCAAGCTTTCTAGCTGGTCCATTGTTTATCCACCTGCTAACCCTCAGCCTAAGGAAGCAACAGCTAATATATAATCATAAAATGTTGTTTGCCAATTCTCTCCAACCCCCATAGATACCTTAGCCTTAAGAGAATTCTGAATTGGGGCAAAATAAAAGTAAGCCTTTTGAGCTGGTCCCTCAGGAAGCAACCACTCAGCTCAAACCAAGAAACACATTCTTAAATAATAAGGTCATTTCAACTCCCCTCAATGCTAGGAACTCACACTAAGTGAACTAGTACAATGGAATGTTGATCATTGTCTTCAAAACCTCTGCCAAGCTGGAGAAGAGCAGATGGGACCAAAGTATATTAAAATGCAACAAATCTCTCCTACTGAAATTCAACTTTTCTCTTCTTCCTTATTTTTACTATTATTATTAAGAATTTGCCTGGTTGCTATAAACTTTTTATTAGTTTCTAGAATGCCAGTATAGTTGATACTGAGAGTACTTGTCCATTCATTTGGTGCATTTGTAAAAAGACAGACTTTTGGGATTCCCTCCTCTGCCATTTTTATTGACATCAAGCTTGATCCCACCTTAACATTTTTCTTCAAGAAAAAAAAAATTAATTAAATAACATAGCCATTTTTTTGCCATTTTTTTGAGAAGTTTTTGTCACAGGGCACATGCACTTGCCAGACAGAGAGAGACAGAGAGACAGAAAGTGAGAAATCACCCCCCAGGGAGGATGGCCATGCTGCAATCCCTTTTCCTCCATCCTCCTCTCAGATCTTGGGTACGCACACACACACACCCAGTGTGAGTTTAAGCCAATGGGTCCGGGACTCAAACCACTGTTGACTACAAGGGAGTCCAGCGACATAGCCATTACACCAACTGCTGGTCCCCCAATAACATAGCCTTTAATAGTCAAGACAAAGAAAACAATTACTCAATGAAGTATCCCACTTTGAGTTGAGCAAGAAAGGCTCTACAATTTAGCAGATCCCATTCTAATTTGTTTGGTTTATTTATTGAGGCCTTCTCCAACATTTGTACTCTTGGCCCAGTTCACACAAATGTTGGAGAAGGCCTCAATAAATAAACCAAACAAATTAGTTATACCTTAAAATCAATGAGGTTCAAATCAAATAAAGAACAATAGGTGGACAGTGCCTAAATTCTATGGTTTGAATGTCCCCTTCAAAATGCATGCTGAAATTTAATGGCCAGTGAAACAGTATTGGGAGGTGGAGCCTTCAAGAGAAGAGGTGAATGTTGTGCATCACAAAAGTGAGTTAGTTATCATGGAGTGAGCTCCAGATAAAAGGATAAGGTATACATAAATATTATGAGAATAAAACCTGAAGTTTGTCACTTTTTCCCAAAATATACAATGTGCAATGTACATTTCATGGTTCCAGCAACTTTCTAAACCCAGAACTAAGACAACTCTGGATCAACATTGCATCTAGCTAACTGTAGCACAGTGGAATATTATTCCTTTAAAATAGTTTTTAGACCCAAATAAGCCTACTTGAAAGTAGCATATTTTCATACTTTACCATTTATTACTATCAATCATAGTGACAACTAGTCTACAGTCCTTTCTGAATGAAATGGTCTTGCCCAGAGTCCCTGCATACAGAGACCCACAGGCAATCATGTTTTATGCTGTTTGTTGTGTCCTCATATAGCAGAAGAGGGAAGAAACTCTCTAAGGTTCCTTTTATAAGGGGACTAATCCCATTCATATGACTTAATTTCCTCCTGAAGTTTCTATCTCCAAATACTATCACATTGGAGATTAGTTCTAAACATATGAATTTGGGAGGCACCTAAACATTTAGTCTATAACACTTACTTATAGGTTATAACCCCCAAAATCAATATAAATATCAGAAACATAAAACATCATTTGTCAATTGCAATGGAGCAAGATAAATAAAGCTATAACATGAATTAGTAAATGTGTATGAATAAACTCAATTATTCTTCATAAACTTACAGAAGTTGAAATTCAGATTAATGCATGTGCTCTCATCTGAACCAAAACAAGGAAAACACAATAAAGACCACTCTTGGTAGAAACATCTAATGGAGTAGAACACTATATTCATACATTGGAAGATTAAATATGGCAAAAATCTAGATTATTCCCAAATCTAATAGATAAGTAGGTTTAATTCCATTTGCTATCAAAATTCTAACATGAGCTTTGTAGACCTTAAAATTTATATGGAAAGGCACAAACCCTAGAATACTTAAAACTATCTCGAGAAAGAATAAAGGAAGAGGAATCAGTCTACCTGATACTAAGGGTTACTATGTAGCTACAGTAATCAAGATGGTGAGCTATTGGTGAAAAGGATAAATATATAGATTCATAGAACAGAAGAGAGAACCTAGAAAGAGAACCACACAAATAAATACAACTGATTTTTTCCACAGGTACAAAATGACTTCAGCAGCCGGCCCATGGCATGGTGGTTAAAGTGGCTGGATCCCACATGGATGACTCTGAGGTTCAAGTTCCAAACCTGATGGCTTGAAAAACACACCAGGTGTGTGTGCATGCATGCCCAAAATCCCAAAAGGAAGGAGAAATGGAGAAGGGATTGTGGCATGACCATGCCCCATGAGGGTATTTTTTTCTTTCTCTCTCTCTTCTCTCTCTCTCTCTCCTGTCTTTCAGGTAAGTACACACACCCAATGGCAAAAATATTCTTTAAAAAGCACTTCAGTGGATAAGAGAAAACCTTTTCAACAAATAGTGCTGGAACAATTAAACTTCCATAAGCAAAAATATAAACTTTGACCTAAACCTTACATAAAAATTAAAACAAAATGGATCACAGAGTTAAATGTAAACTGTAAAACTTCTAGAAAAAAAGAAACATAGGGGAAAATCATTGGTATTTAGGACAAGGTGGAGAATTCTTACATTTTTTTAGTTAGATTTGACACCAAAAGTAAAATTCATAAAAGGAAATGCTGATAAATTGAACTTTATCAAATTTTAAATATTTTGCTTTGCAAAAGCTCTAGCTTAGAGGATGAAAAGATAGGCTACAGACTGGGAGAAAATGTCTAAAAATCACATATCTGACAAAATACTAGTATATATAATACATAAAGTAGCCTCAAAACTCAATAGTAAAGGGTCAGCCAGGTGGAGTGGTGAAGGCAGCTGAAGTCCCAGACCCAGTAGCTTAAAAAAACCCCACTGGGCATGTGGGCATGTGTGCATGCATTACCAAATCCTGAGAGAATGGAGAAAGGATGACAGAATGATCATCCCTTCTACAGGGGATTCTCTCTCTCTCTCTCTCTCTCTCTTTCTTTCTCTCCCTTCTCTCATATCCAGAAAGCACAATCTAAACAATCCAGTTAGAAAGTAGATAAAAGACATGAAGAGCCATTTTACTGAAAAGGATACACAAGTGGCAGACAAGCATATCAAACTGTGTTCAACATCATTAGCCATTAAGGAACAAATTAAAAGCACACGAGTTATCACTACATACCTGCAATGTGGCTAAAATAAAAAAAAATAGTGACAACAACAAATGTTGATGAGACTGAGAAGAAACTGAATCACTCAGACATTGCAGAATTATAATATTCATTTGGGGCGGGAATGTCAGTCTGTAAAACAACCTGGCAGTTTCTTAGCAAATTATACGTGTAACTACCATATGAGTCAGCAACTGCACCCATGGTCATTTATCCTAAAGAAATAAAAATTTATGTATACACAAAGCCATGTACAGTAATATTCACAGCACCTTTATTTGATGCGGCCCCAAACAGTAATAATTACAGATTTCCTTCAACACGTGAATGACTTAAACTATGGTACATACATAACATGGAATATTACTGAGCAATAAAAGGAACAAAGTATTGATGTAAGAACTTCAATGACTCTCCAGAGAATTATCCTGATCAGAGAAAAAGGCTAATCACAAAAGGTTACATACTACATTATTCTACTAATGTAACATTTTAGAAATGGAGGACTAGTGGTCACCATGGGTTAGAATGTTGGGGTAGGTATAAAAAGGCAACAAAAGTATTCTTGCAGTGTTGAAACTGTTTAATTTTTTTCCCTTTTATGAGAGAGAGAAAGGAAAAGTGAGAGAGACAGAGACAGGTATTTGTTGACAGGATCTTGCCATACCATGATCCAGGCATATGCAAGCAAGCCTTGAGAGTTTAGGTCAGTCCAGAATTGAACCCAAGCAGTGGTGTTACCTGTGCACTACTGCACTGGGGCCTACTTAGTAGTTTAACTGTGGTGAGGATACATGAACACTGATATCTGGTAGAACAGTATTTAACTAAAACACACACACACACACGAATTAACACAAATAACACTGTTGAAATGTGAATAATAGTGGTGGATTGTGGGGTCACCAGGTGCCTTGGTGGTTATGGCACTGGATGCCCACATGGCCAACCACGGTTTGAGTCCTGGACCCCAAGACTTGAAAATCATGCCAGGCACATGTGTCTGCATGCCCAAAACCTCCAGAGGAGAATGGAAGAGAAGGTACTGCAGTGTGGCCATCTCTCTGGGGGAGAGGGGTATTTCTCACTTTCCCTCTCCCTGTTTTTCTCTGGTGAGTACACACACACTATGTGTACAGGCACATAAATACCTAGTGCATAAAAAAGAAAAAAGAAAAAGACTAGTGGATTGTGTTAGTATTAATAGCCTGATTAACATAGTAGTCATGATAGTACCCAATTGTCCATTGTTTCACAAGATGTTATCATTGAGAAGTGGGCAAAGTATTTAAGGGATCTCTGTGTATTTTCTTTTTCTTTTTATTCTTAAAACAGAGGTCTCACTAAGTCGCCATCCTCCTGCCTCAGCCTCCTAAATCACTGAGATTACATGAGCATGCCACCACATCCAGGGGTTAGGTTGGACCAGGAATTAAACCCAGACCTCCCATGTGATCCTAAACAGAGCCAGCCTATTTGCAGCACTCACTACCATGCCTGGATATATATTATTTCTAAAAACTATATGTGAATTCATAATTATCTCAGTAAAAATTTCAATTAAAAAATCAGTTACTTGAAAATCCATTCACTCTGCTATAGAACTTTCTAAATTACTTGATATTAGCAATGGCCAGAACTTTAATTGCATGTTTCAAATTGCCCATATTAATTGAGAATCTTAGTGACCTGAAACAATATGTTATCAAAGCATACAATCTACCTGCCTTTGACTACTAAACATTTAGAACTTTCTGTAGCTGGAATTAAAGCAAGACTTCAAATAAAAAAATAAAAAAAAAGGAAAAAAAGTACAATAAAAAATCTACCTCTTCACTGATATTTGATGAATATTTTGAACAATTCTCAGTAGAAACTCAATACTATTAGCAGAAACCAAACTTAGGCAGTATTAAAATAAGGCTTTACATAAAAAATAAAATCAAACTGTATGTGGAAAAATGTTGAAAAGGCAACCTCAAAACCCAAATATGTATATGCATTTCAATTCAATTAGGCAAACATTTTATAAGCATGGGGTGCATACAAAGCTCTAAGCCACTGCTAGAGGGGAAGACGAATAGTATCCTCTAGAAGCTAATAGTCTAGTAAGAAAGACAGATGCAAAAATACCTAGTAAAGATACATGGCAGACTTTGATAAGTGTTGTAATAGAGGTGTTCTACAGTACCATAGACAAACCTCTGAGAACAATTTGTTGTATGATGCAAAAGTCCAGAGCCATTTATGAATCACTCAACACATTTATAAATACACTGAACTTCTAACCTTACTGTAATGTGGCTTAGATATTGAGGGAAAAATGGCAAATATATTTAAAATGTAAACATAATAATTTTACATAATTCTGTGCAAATTCTAGCACATCATAAGTTTCCAAGTAAAAGAAAATTCTATTTTTTTTGGGATGTGAAAAAACATTTTTACAATGTTTTACATATAGTAAAGATAAAATATTGAGTCAAAAAAAATTTTCGGAGAGGTTTTTGCTATAGGGCACATGTGCTAGCCAGAGAGAGACAGAGAGACAGAGAGACAGAAAGCAAAAAATCACCCCCCAGGGAGGATGGCCACACCACAATCCCTTCTCCTCCTCCATTCTCCTCTCGGGATCTTGGGCACGCACACACACGCGCCCGGCGTGAGTTTAAGCCACCGGGTCCGGGACTCGAACTGTGGTCAACTACATGGGAGTCCAGTGACATAGCCATTACACTAACTGCTGGTCCCAGTCAAAATTTTTTTAAATTTTAAAACACTTAAAACTACCAAGGGATAATGGTTCATTTGTTTCTTAATTATGATATATTGGTTATGTAATAAGTGAATTACAAAAATGTGGTAAATATTTAAAACATATAAAGTATCCCTGGCATAGAGTTTATTTGACCTAAATGTGCTCTTTGGTATCACCCTTGTTCCCTTGTGTAAAAGAACATGCCCACAGGTATAAGTTAAGGAGAAAAGACATTATGTTCATCAATCCAGTAGTATCCCAATCATCATAAAAAGAAACTGTTTTTATCAATGTTACAGAATCTTAACCACATAAAAAAATGTTCAACATTACTCAGAACAGAAATGCAAATTAAAAACCCAATGAAATAGAATTTATTTACTTATCATGTCAACAAAGATACAATGTTTGATAGCACAATGCATTGTTGAGGGATGGGGAAACAAACCCTTCAATACATTGCTAGTTTTAAGTGTAAATTGGCACAACCTCCATATAGGACATTCTGGCAATATCTATCAAAATGACAAAAGTACACACCATTCAATCCAACAGTTCCATTTCTAGAAATTCACCCTACATATAGCACACATCTGAAATAACTTATTACAATATTATTCATTGCAGAAATGTAAAGACAAAGGATGGGAAACAAGCTAACTATCCCTCAATAGTGGACTTGTTAAATTATGGCATATCCATATAATAAAATAATATTACATAGTCATAACTTTTTACCAACTAATAGGTCATGCTCTAAAACAAGGTATAGGAAAATGCATAAAAAAGGAGGAAAAAAGTGAATGTATGCATATGCTTTCCAGTGCCCATGCTTGTGTATGCATAAAATAACTTCAGAAGTAAAAACAAGAAATGTTAAGACTGGTTGCCTCTGGGAAAGAGAACTATGTGGCTGGGCATAAAGGGTGGGAGACTTTTAATTGTGTACTCATTTCATAACTTTCAAATTATGAACCGCATGAATGTATTACCTAATCAAAAATAAATGCAAAGCAGTAGAAAGAAAGAAAGAAAGAAAGAAAGAAAAAGAATGAAGGAGAAAGAAAGAAAGAAAGAAAGAAGAAAGAAAGAAAGAAAGAAAAACAATCCAAAGTAGCACAGTTCATCTTCTAGAGGAAATTATAACAATTAATTTCCTGTCTAAAAAAACACCAGAGTAAGAGTCAAAGGTGCCATTTTATTTCAGTCACAATATCAGTACTTAATCAGGCTGATGCTTGTTTTGTGGTGGCATGGTATGCTTTTCCCACTGAAACTTCCTAATTAGCAGTTAAGAGAGCTTTACATTTAGCAAATCCTTCAGCTCCAAAAGACAATATTTGGTCTGAGAAACAACAGTCTGTAATAAATAAATAAATAAATATTTTGGATACATGGGTGCCAAAACTGTTTCACCATATTGTGAGAGTCATTACTTTTGAATTGGTATAGGTGGAAGAAATCATCTCATCTGATTTATTTTCCTTCAAAAACTGAATTTACACACACATATACATCACATATACACACATTTTACTGCCCTGGTAAAGTCCTAAAACTCAATATAGTTCATTATTTCTTTCTATGCCCCCTGCACAATTTTAATATTACGCTCGTGCATCATGGTATATTGTAATTTGTTGCTCAACAAAGATATTTGTAGATGAGCAGACTCCCCACTACTTAGCCTGGCACAGGTACTACAATGCAGTAGTAATTTGAGGAGAGTCTAACAAACTTTCTCCCTCAAATATTTCCTAATAGAATTATCACTTACTTTATTCTGATAAGTATAAATCAGAATAAATATAACACTGATACCATGTTATTTTTCTTTTGTTTTGAAAACGGAAAAATTCTACTTCAACAATGGACAGTCTTTTTTTTAAAAAAAATTTATTTTTTGGAGAGGATTTTGCTATAGGGCGCATGTACTCGCCAGAAAGACAGAGAGACAGAGAGACAGAAAGCAAGAAATCACCCTCCCCCGGGTGGGGGGGGGTGGCCACGCTGGCATTCCTTCTCCCTTTTCCTCTTGGGATCTTGGGCATGCTCGCACATGCGCCAGGCGTGAGTTTAAGCCACCAGACCCAAACCACAGTCGACTACATGGGAGTCCAGCAATGTAGCCATTATGCCACCTGTTGGTCCCAACCATGGAGTCTTTCTAAACACTGGCACACAGAGCATTTATAGTTGGCTTACAGATGAAGCATATTAAAATGAAAATATTTTTCAAGGTGCCCTTTCAAAGAACAAATAAGAAATTTTCTTATGCATGATGTACTATTGAATCATGTCCTTCCCAAATATCATGTCCACACAAAAATCTCAGAATGTCATTTTAAATGGAAATAGGATCTTCACAGATGTAATCAAGTTAAAATGAGATCACAGTGGATTAGAATGGGTCCTAATGCAATAACTAGTGTCCCTAAAAGAAGGAAAGTTGAACAGAGATACACACACAGGAAGAACACTACATGATGACAAAAGTACAAACTAAAATTTATAAATCGAGGTAAGCAAGGATTGTTGTTAACCACAAGGTATGTGAAAGAAATGATCCTCCCCTATATTATTCAGAAAGAGAATAGCCCTTCTGACATCTTGATTTCAGACTGCTTACCTCCAGAACTGTGTCAAACAAAACTTTGTTGTTTTAAATCACCCAGTTTGTGGTACTTTGTTAGATAAGGTTTAAGAAACTAAAATATGTGGAAAATTAAATATTCAAAGTGAAGTAAAATGAAATAGTTAGCTCAAGTTAATAGCATTACCTACTATCTAAAAAATACTAATACTGGGACCTGCAGATGGCATAATGGTTATGTCTCTGGACAACCACATAGTAGACTGCAGTTTGAGTCCTGGATACAGTGGTTTAAAACTCACACTGGACATTTGTGTGTGCATGCCCAAAATCCTGAAAGGAGAATAGAGAAGGGATTGCGGCATGGTCATCACCACTGGGGGGTGATATCTTGCTTTCTGTCTCTCTGTCTCTTTCTCTTTATTTCTGGCATGCTCCCTGTAGCAAATATATATATTATATAATATATATATTATATATATATATTTAAAGTATCTTCCTGCCCAATCATCATGGCATAATCAACAGGAGGGTATCAATTCTTTTCCACGTTACCATGAACCTTCGGTACCCAGTTTAGTCTTACAAATCACAAATAAATCAAGCATATTCCTGGATGCAAATATTGTTTCAGTTACTTGGCTTTTCTCCCAAATTTTCTCAGACATATCCTCCCTCAATTTGGCCACTCCATGTCTTAGTCATCCTTCAAGGATGACCTCTGGTTCTACCCACCCCCATGAAAGCCTTCTCGAACAAAGAGACCACAGTAATTTCTCCGTTCAATGACTATCCAAAGCACTTTTTGAAAATAAATTCTGACATTTTTGGTCTAATTCTTAAGTCAACTCACAAACTAATAACATACATAAAGATATAAAAATTCATTTTATAAAACATCATGGCATCTTATTTGGAAATTAAGTTGTGATGAATCTACTGATGAATTATATTGTGCTAACCTGTTTGATTATGTAAAAACTAAAGCTAACGATATATGTTGTATGACATATACTTAACATTACTGCACTGTAAACTTAAAAATGGTTAAAATGAATTTTTTTCTATTTTTTTCCTTAGTTTCTACTATGGGGCATGTGCACTCACTGAAGAGAGAGAGAGAGAGAGAGAGAAGTGAGAAGTCACTCCCCAGGGAGGATGGCCATGCTGAAATCCCTTCTCCTCTCTTTCATTATCCTCTCAGAATTTTGGGCATGCCCAGATTGTTTTCTAAGCCACCAGTTCCAGGCCTTGAACCACAATTGACCATGTGAGATCCAGCCACTTTAAACTCCATGCCACCTGCTGGCCCTAAAATAACATTTTTTAATTGCCAGAGGGCAAGTGCAATTGCCAGAGACAGACAGAGACAAAGAGAGGTGGAGAGGGAAAAAATAATTCCCAGTGAGATACAGTCACGACACAGAAGCTTCTCCTTCATTTCTCCATCCTGTTGGATTTGGGTTGTGCATGAACACATGCCTGGCAAGTCGTTCATGTCAATGCAGCCAGGATTTAAATCTCAGTTGGTCATGTGGAATCTAGTTCCCTTAACCCTTAGGCAATGGCGCCAAATCTAAAATGATAAATTTCATGTTGTGTGTTTTTACCACAGTTAAAAACTTAAAAAATTATTTTTTAAAAAGATATAATGAGGTTCTGGCAGGTGGTGTGGTGGTTAAGGGCTCTGGACTCTCACATGGCTGATTGCGGTTCAAGTCCCAGACCTGGTGTCTTACTTTCTCACCTCTCCCCTGCCCCCTGTCTGGTCAAATTAAAATAAAGTTAAATAAAATAATTCTTTTAAAAAAAAGACATAATGAAAGAAGAAATTCTGCTTTTCACTCCCATCTCAGAGAATACCAGTAAGTTAGAGAGTGTTTTTGAAATCCTGTTGAATGACCTCAATTGGAACCTTAACCAGATATTTTAGTGTAAACCAAAGAGGGAAAAATCTTAAGTGATCTTAGAATCCATATTTTCATGCATTTTTCTTTTTAAAAAAGAATCATTTATTTAATTTTATTCATTCATTCATTTATTTTAATTTGACTACAAAGAGACAGAGACAGAGACAGAGAGAGGCAAAGTGAGAAAGCAAGCCACCAAGTCCAGGACTCAAACCGCAGTCAGACATGTGGGAGTATCCAACGTCTTAACCACCACTTCACCTGTTGGTACCCTCATTCATTTTCAAGTGACAAAAATACCATCCATAAATTGTTGATGTCCAACTTGCCTTCAGCTTGGATTTCCACTTCACAAATGGCTTAAAAAGTAATTTGTTTCTGTTGCTAAATCTAAAGTTTAATGAAAATAGAGACCTTACCTGTATTGTTCACCGCTATATCCCAAATGCCAAACACAATACTAATTCTTTTAATTAAATATATAAATAAATCAATTACATTTATCCACTTAATGTCTATCTCCTCCTTGAAAACTTAAGTTCCATAAAGACAAGGATCAAGTATCCCCAGTGTCTTACAAAGAACTTGGCACTTACAACAAACATTTCATCTACCATATATTATATATTAGTTTAACATTAGTATTAAATTAGTCAAAATGTGATAAAAGTTCTGTAATAGAATATTTGTTATGGTTTGAGAAGATAGAATTAAGAACAATGTTGTTTTGTTTCTCTTAGAGATGGACAATTGTCAAAGGATGATTTGCTAGACCTAGGCTTAGGATTTAAAGACAAGATTCTCTGTATTTGGGAACATTAGAGAAAAGATAAATGGTTTTGATTTTCAAAATGTTGATTTTTCATTGGAGCTTCACACACACACACACACACACACACACACACACACACGGAGTTTTAATAAAACGACCTTAAAACATCCAAGTGCAAACAGAATCACTACTTATTATATTTCAACTACATAAAGCCAAAATTAAGCTATGAATAAAGCAAATTAGTACCAAAATAATGTATCATTTTATTGCCTTGGTGCTTTTCAAAAGAACAAAGTTACTAACAATAATCTCCATCCAAAATCAAATTATTAATACATTAAGTATGTCTGCAACAAGAATTCAAAAGATGACTTCCAGGCCTTAGTGTTGAAAATGCAGATCAGAAATATATGAAAAATTCTTTTGGGGACCAGCAGATGGTGTAATGGTTACATTGCTGGACTCCACATGACCGACTGCAGTTTGAGTCCTGGAAACACATCAGGAACACATGTGTGCATGCCCAAAGACCAAAAGGAGAATGGAAGGTATGGTTGCAGAGTGGCCATCCCCTCAAGAAGTGTTTCCTTGTTATCTGGTTCTCCAGTGAATGCACCGCCTCACAGCAAAAATCTCTCAAAAAAATGCTTTTCTCACTAATATTTAAAATTTTCAAGATCTTCATGAGAACTCAGATTTAATATAGTTTAAAATATAATTTCTAGAAAAATTATTTTTAAAATACTTTGTTACAATACAGCTTTTAATTTTTAGTCCAAAGCAAGTGAACATACTTTATGTGTCACAATCAAGTCAAAAGACCATTTCTTATGCACTTGTGGCTAAGAAAATAAACTGATAGAACAGAGATGACACTAAAATAGAACTATGTTGTAGTCAACCTTCAACTTCACCTGGGATATAAAAGCAAATATTCCAAAATATTTGAGTAACTGAGGGTAAAGGGAAAGATTCAGAAGCACAGAGTCTGTTAGGAAGCTGTGGCAATTGTTCAGGTTAGAAATGTGCCTGGCAAGCCAGCAGGTGACATGGACGTTAAGTCATCTGGATCCCACGTGGCCGACTCTGTGGTTCAAGTCCTGGACCAGGCAGCTTGAAAAACACACCAGGACTGTGTGGTTGTGTGCCTACAAAAATCCTGAGATGAGAATGGAGGAAAAGGGATTATAGCATGGCCACCCCCTCAATGGGTGATTTCTCACTTTCCCTCTCTCTCTCTGTCTCTCTCCAGTGAGCACACGCACTCTCTGGCAAAAATCTTTTAAAAATCAAAAGAAATGATGTCTGGAATAGACTAAGATGGACTATCAAGTTTTATTTATTTATTTATTTATTTGGATATGTGACTCTTGGCAGGTCATATGAATTTAATATTCATCATAATAGGAATTAGAATTGATTATTTCATCTAGTGATAATTCATACAGAAATTAAACGTCTCAGGGCCAAGTGTTGAGATGCCATTAAAGACTTTTACAAAATACCAAAAATTGATTCTAAAAATTGTCTACTTGTGGGGATCAGCAGGTGGTGTTGTAGTTAAGGTGCTGGACTACATCATGGCCAACCATGGCTCCAGTCTTAGATCCAGCAGCTTGAAAAATCACACCAGGTACATGTTCATGCATATTCAAAATTCCAAGAGGAGAATGGAGAAGAGATTGTGGCACGGCCATTCTCCCTCGGGGGGATTTGATTTCTCATTTTCACTCTCTCTGTCTCTCCCTGGCAAATGCATTGATCTTATGACAAAAACCTTTAACAACTTTACTTACTTGTAAAAGTAGCTTTTTTTTTTTTTTTTACAATTAAAGTGCACTACATCTGAAGGAAATGGTATATAGTCACTTCATGTTTCACAAAATCTAGCACCAAAACAACTGGTGCAAAAACTTGGTGCAAAAACTGGCAGAAATCTACATTGATGCTTTCCTATAGTTTTCCTGTCATGTTAAATACATACTAGTTACATAAATAGGATTAATTATTAGGATTAAATTTCAGGTAAAGAGAGAAAAACATTCTGAGGAGGCAGGGGACTCATGTGAGCACAACCCTATTACTAAAAACAGATAAGGATATTGTTAAAAAGAAAGAAAAATAGGGAAAGTTTTAGAGAAAAGAATTGCATACCAATGCTTCATAAGCATATACACAAAGATAATTCAAGAAAATTAAATAAAAAAGATAATATATCACAACCACATGGGATTTGCACCAGAATGCAAGACTAGATTGACATTTAAAAATTAAATGGGGCCAGTAGGTGGCATGGAGATGAAGGTGCTGGATCTCACATGGCTCCAGACATTTCCATTTGCCATCTGGCAGGTGAAGCTCCCTCATCCATAGAGATCCACTGAGCTAACATCACATTTAATGGTAATGAACTAAATGCTTTCCCACAAACACCAGAAACCAGTAAGGATGACTGATGTTACTACTTTTCTCTCATTGAACTGATCAAATACTGTTTTGGAGATCATAGCCAGAGCAAGACAGTAAGGAAAACAAGTAAGAAACATACAGATTGAAATGAGAAAAGTAAAACTGTCTCTTTTTCAGGCTACCAAAATTGTACATGTAGAAAATCCTGAAGAATCTGTAAAACGTACTATTACTACTAGAAATGATAAAACTAGTACACTAAAATGTGTAAGACATTGCTAAATGAAATTAATAGACCTAAATATATGTATATGTTTATCATAATCATGCATTAGACTCGATAGTAATCTAAGTATTCATGTAAAAATTAACTCAATATTCACGTAAATTAATCTATTTATTAAATGCAAATCCAATCAAGATCCCAGCAAACTTCAGAAATTGACAAGCTATTTCCAAAATTTATATGGAAACCCCATAAGGTTTTGTTAAAACAAATATTTACTTCCTGATTTCCTTATTTTTTATATTTATAATTGCTGTACATCTTTAGAACATAGAAAATTATTTTTACCAGGGTGAATACATCATGTATCAGTCTAGTCAAAGATGTTACCATATACATTACCCTCAACAGATAACTTTCCCTTCCTGTATCTACTAAATGTTTTTCTTACCCCCACCCCAATTCCTTTCCTCCATTCCCTTATTGCCCAACCCACTCCTACACTGTCTCTAGTATCTAAAGTTGCTCTTCCTGCTTTTCTACCTTCCAATCTTTCAGTTTTTGCCATAGAGTGCAGACATTCAGTACATACTATATGGTAACATACAGTGCTTCTCTATAACAGTCTGGCCTGCTTCACTCAACATTAAGTCTACCATATTCATCCATTTTGTGTCACATATCAGGGTCTCAATTTTTTTATGCCATGAAGTATTCCAGCATATATACGCAACATTTCTTTAGTCCATTTATCCTCCCTTGGACACTTGGGTTGATTCCATGTCTTAGCAATTGTGAATAATGCTGCAATAAACATGCATGTGCAAGTGTTTTTCCAACTAAGTATATTCCTAGTCTTTGAGTAGATATCCAGGAATGGAATTATTGAGTCATATAATAATTCTATTTGTAGGTCTTTGAAGAACCTCCATAATGTTTTCCAGAGTGGCTGTAATAATTTACATTCCTACCAACAGCGTAGGACAGTTCCTTTTTCATTGCAGCCTCACCAGCACTTATCATTCTTTATCATTTTCTTCTTAGTCATTCTGACTAGGGTTAAGTGGCATTTTATTTTGGTTTTGATTTTCATTTTGCTTATGATAAGAGGTTATGAGCTTCCCCATATGTTTTTGGGCTGTTTATATGTCCTTCAAGAATTGTCTGTTCAGTTCATTTGCCCATTTTTAAATTTGTTTATTTTTCAAATTTTACTACAGAACTACAGTAATCAACATAGTGTGGTATTGGCATAAGAGAAAATATATCAACAAAACATAGTAGATATCCAAAAACAGACCCACACACATATGGCCAAATGACTTGCAACAAAAGCAAAAGGTAACTATTGGGTTATTGGAAAAGCCATTACATATTTTTTCCATGTAAAAATGAGTCATGAGTTTTCCAACAACTCAATAAATGGAGAAAAAAATGTCTTTTCAAAATACAATGCAGAAATAACTTTACATCTCTATATATTTACTAAAATGGTCATCAGCAAAAATATTATGGTCGGCACCTCTAAGTACCTATCCCTCCACAGAAACATCAAAAGTCAAGCAGAAAATTTCAGAAACAACTTTGTCACAAATATGGACAAAAATCCAAGGTTTATTTCAAATCAGAAAACTGTTAAGCAATAGAAACACAACTGAAAAATGGTTGGAAAAGCCTGTTGTGTTCTCTGTCCTACTCAGTGCCTCCCTGGCTCAGTGGCAGCATAAAAGAGGGCAGCCATCTTCACAGCGTGGGACCCTTGCCCCTGGTTCCACAAGGAGCAGAGGAGACTTTGTCACAACTAGAATTGCATATCTATTTTAATTGGTCTGGGGTTATCTAAAGGACTGATGCAAGGTGCTTATTTTTATTTCCCCTAACTCAGAAAAAGAAGAGCATGGGCATTGTTGAAAAACATTGCTAAGGTAAATAACATTGGTAAAAAACATTGTTAAGGTAAACATGTAGGTATCTGTGGCAAAAGATTATAGGTAAAGCATATAACAGAGCACCAAAACCTGGGAAGAAAACCTGGAGTTTGAGAAAATAAGGCAAAATAGTACCCTACATACGGAAGAATATTTTAAGGAGATTTTTGCTATAAGGCACATGCAGGCAACAGAGAGACAGAAAGTGAAAAATCACTCCCCAGGGAGAATGGTCATGCTGTAATCCCTTCTCTATTTTCCTCTATGAACTTTGGGCACACAGACACACACACATCCAAGCTTGAATTTTAAGCCGCTGGATCCAGGACTTAAACCATGGTTGTATTGAAGAATTTTAAAAACCAAGTATATGCCCAGGGAAGATTCCATGTATAGAAAAGATCTGAGGAAATGAAGTTTTCACCTCCAGCTGATCTATAGGCTCACTGAAAACTGCCTGACTAATTATTAAAGAAGTTCCTCAATAGGGAGCTAATGTAAAAGAGAGAGGGGGAGTTTTTTATTATTATTATTATTATTACTTTCTTTTCACTATCTACAGTTCTCTTTTGTTGGGTCTGAGAAATCAAGGAAATCTATCAAAAAACAGGTGTGAACACAAGCCAAATGAGTACAGACTTCAGTATAATACATAATAAGTGATATGACCTTGCAAAGATAGGAAGAAAGTCATTAAACAAAACAGAGAAGTTGCCATCTTAAAATATTCAAATGCCCAGTTAAAAAACAAAAAATTACAAAATATATAAAGAAACAGGAAAATTTGGCCCAGTCAAAGAAAAAAAAATGGAAAGGAATCTTTCTTTGGCTGGTCCCATAGTATAGCAATTAAGCACTCTACAATAGCAAACTGGAGCCCACATACCCCACAACTGTTCAAATCCATGTCCTGGTTGCTTGAAAAACATGTTGAGCATGTGGGCATATGGGTCCCAAATCCTGGCAGGATGGAGAAATGGAGGAAAACGCATTGTAGCATAACCATATCCCCCAGGGAGTGCTTTCACTCTCTTACTCTGGATAGGCATGAACCCTCTGATTTAAAATAAAGAGAGGGGCCAGCAAGTGAAGTACTGGTTAAAGTACTGAACTCCCTGGGCCAACTGAGGTTCGAGTTCTGGATAAGGAAGCTTAAGCATGTGTGTGTGTGTCCAAAATCCTGAGTGGAGAATACAGGAGAAGGGATTATGGTGTGGTCATTCCTCCAGGGGGTGATTTCTCACTTTCTTTCCCTCTATCTCTCTTTGTCTCTCTGGTGATCACAGACGTCCTATAGAAAAACTCAAATAAAAAGAGAGAGAGAGAGAGAAATCATACTCAAGGAAGTCCAGACACTGGCCTTAATGGAACAGGTTATAAAGTAATTATTTTGGGGGGGACCAGCAGTTAGCGTAATGGCTATGTCACTGGACTCCCATGTAGTCGACCGCAGTTCAAGTCTCGGACCCGGTGGCTTAAAATTCACACCAGGTGCATGTGCGTGCGTGCCCAAGATCCCAAGAGGTGAATGGAAGAGAAGGGATTGCAGTGTGGCCATCCCCCCTGGGGGGTGATTTCTCGCTTTCTGTCTCTCTGTTTCTGTCTGTCTGGCGAGCGCATGTGCCCTATAGCAAAAAACTCTCAAAAAATTATTTTGGGGACCAGCAGGTGGTATAGTGGTTAAGGCACGGGACTAACACATGGCCGACTACAGTTTGAGTCCTGGACCAGCAGCTGGAAAAATCACTCCTGGCATGTGTGTGTGCATGCCCAAAACCCTGAGAGGAAAATGAAGGAAGAGAATGAGATGTGCCCATGCACCTTGAGGGATGATTTCTCACTTTTTTTCTCTCTGTCTCTCTCTGGTGAGTGCACGTGCCCTATGGCAAAAACCTAAAACACAAATAAACAAAAATAAGAATTATGTTGGGGGCAAACAATGATGCAACTGTAAAATGTGACACTCTGAAAGACTGACTCATATGGGAAAGTTCTGAGTTCACTTCCATAGACTTGAGTATGCTTGGCATACTCAGGGGTTAGCTGGGGCTGGAGGTGGATCAAAGTGTCAGGATCCTGTTTGGGGTGCTATATCTGTCACTGTCTTTCATAGAAGAAATATTTTTACAAAGATATACTTAAGGGAGTCCAACACCTGGAAGCTAAAGGAAGATAAAGTATAAAATGTACCAGCAGAGCACTCACAGGAATAAGAAAGAGAAAGTAATCAAACCTTGTCACCATGGAAACGATCAAATCTCAACTATAAACAGCACTAAAGAAAGAAACAACTTTAAAACAAACAATGAAAGGGCAACAAACAGAACAACAGGAGTAAATCCACACCTATCAATAATAACTTCGAAAACAAATGGAAGAAACTCTCCAATCAAAGGTATAAACTGGCTGAATGGATAAGTATAGGATGCCTTCAAGAAATTCACCTCATCTGTAAAGGCATACATAGACTGAGAGTGAAGGAACAAAGAAAGATATTCCATGCAAGTAGAAATCAAAAGAAACAGAAATATTTATTCTGATAACATATAAATTAGATTTCAATCCAAAATTGGTAAAAAGAGACAAAGAAAGTCATTTTATAGAGGTAAAGTGATCAATCCCAAAAGAGAAGATAACATTTATAAATATGTATGCACTCAATACTTAAGTACCCAAATATAATGAACATATACCATTGGA
>NW_006159543.1:1216395-1238669 GCF_000334495.1 Tupaia belangeri chinensis | reverse complement strand
GAGAGAGACTAATGCAATAATAGTTGGGAATTTTCCACACTCCATTCACAGCATTGGACAGGTCACCTAGAAAAAAAAAATCAACTAAGAAATATCAGAGTTAGGGGGGCCAGCAGTTAGCTTAATGGCTATGTCACTGGACTCCCACGTAGTTAACCACAGTTCGTGTCCTGGACCCAGTGGCTTAAACTCAAGCTGGGCACATGTGCGTGCGTGCCCAAGATCCCAAGAGGAGAATGGAGGAGAAGGAATTGTGGCGTGGCCATCCCCCCTGGGGGGTGATTTCTCGCTTTTTGTCTCTCTGTCTCTCTCTGTCTGGTGAGCGCACATACCCTACAGCAAAAACCTCTCCAAAAAAATAAAATAAAAAAGAAAGAAAAAGAAATAACAGAGTTAAACTGCACCACAGACCAAAATAGTCCTACAGGCATTTACAGAACATTTCATCCAACAGCCACAAAATACACATTCTCCTCACCAGCACACAGAACATTCTCCAGAATCAATCATATATTATGGCCATATAACAAGCTTTGAGAAACTTAAACATATAGAAATCATGTGAAGTATCTTTTCTGACCACAATGGAATTAAACTAGAAATCAATAAGAACTATATAAAATATACAAATATGCAGAAACTAAGCAACATGTTTAAATTACTATGGGATCAACAAATAAATTCAGAAAAATTTATTTTCTTTTTTTTATTGGCAGAGGATACATAACATTTCCAGAGAGAGAGAGAGAGAAAGCACCCCATATTGGGCCACGGTCATGCTGTAATCCCCCTTCTTTAACTCTCCATGTCTTTATAATTTGGCGTATGCATGCAAATTGCATCCAGCATGTTTTTAAATCAACCAGGGCTGGGACTCCAACTGTGGTCAATCATGTGGGATCTGATTTGCTATGCACAGTGCTCAAGAACTGAGCCACAGGCTGTCCCTAGAAATCCTTGAAACAAATTAAAAGATAAACACTTCATTCCAAAACCTATAGAATACAACAAAAGCAGTACTAAGACAGAAGTTTACAGCAATAAGTTAACACATCCAAAAACAGAAAGATGGAATGACAAATAGTAGCACAGCAGTAAAATGTGATGCTCTACAAGACAGCGATACCCACAAGGGAAGTTTCCAGGTTCACATCCAGAGACCTCTTTGAGTACACTCTGCACTTGTGAGCCTATGATCCAGGTCTAGCTTAAGCTGGGAGTAAATCACAATGAAGGTACCTTGTTGGAGGCGTTATCTGTCTTGCTTTCTCTCTGTTCCTATCTGTCTCTTTTGTTCTTTCTCATGAAATAAATAAACTTTAGGAAAGAAACATGGCAAATTAACAACCTCACAAAATATCTTAAGGAATCAAAAAAGCAAGAACTAAATCCAAAGGTAGTAGAAGGAAAGAAATAACAAAGATCAGAGGGCCAGCAGGTGGCACGGTGGTTAAGGACACTGGACTCCCACATGACCAACCACAGTTCGAGTCCTGGACCTGGTGGCTAACTTTCTCACTTTCTCTCTCTCTCTCTCTCCACTCTGGTAAGAGAAAAAAAGAAAGAAAGAAGAAAGAAAGAAAAGAAAGAAAGAAAGAAAGAAAGAAAGAAAGAAAGAAAGAAAGAAAGAAAGAAAGAAAGAAAGAAAGAAAGAAAGAAGGAAGAAAGAAAAGAAAGAAAGAAAGAAAGAAAGAAAGAAAGAAAGAAAGAAAGAAAGAAAGAAAGAAAGAAAGAAAGAAAGGGAGAGAAAGGGAGGAAGGGAGGGAAAGAAAAAGAAAGAGAAGAAAGTTAAAACAATTCTTTAAAAAAAAAAAAGATGAGAGCAGAAATAAGTAAGAAACAAACAAAACAATTAAACCAAAAGATTAACAAAATGAAAAGTTGGTTTCTTCAAAGGAAAAACAAACCACTAAGTAGACTAATTAAGAAGAAAAAAAGAAGACCATAGCTTAAGGGACCTGGATTCCATAAGGCCAACTACAGTTTGAATCTCAGTCCCACCTGTATGAAAAACATATACATAATCATGAATGTCCAAAATCCTGACCTGAAGGAGAAATGGTAGAAAAAGGATTGCACTGTGACCAAGCTCCCATGGGAAGGTTTTCTCTCTCTCTCTCTCTCTCTCTCTCTCTCTCTCTCTCTCTCTCTGTCTTCCTTGAAATAAATTTAAAAATATATTTTTAAAAAATGAAGGTTAGACTTGTCATGTTGTGTTCATAATTTTACGGAGCCTTGAGGTCAGAAGATGGAGTGGTGGTTAAGGCACTGGACTCCCACATGGACAACTGTGGTTTGAAGCCCCTACCTGGTGGCTTTCCTCAGGGGAATTTTATTTTTAAAACTGGGCACCCAAGTAAACAAAATGAAAAATATAAAAGAAGACATTACAATGGATACCACAGAAATGCAAAAGATTCTTAGAAATTTGGGACTAGCAAATAGTGTAATGGTTACGTTACTGGACTCCCACTAGTTGACCACAGTTCGAGTCCTGGACCTGGCAGCTTAAAACTCATGCCAGAAGCATGTGGGCATGTGCCCAAAATCCAAAGAGGAGAATGGAGGAGAAGGAATTGTGGCATGGTCATCCCTCCTAGGGGTTGATGTCTCGCTTTCTGTCTGTCTCTCTGGCAAGAGCACGTGCCCTATAGCAAAAAAAAAAAAAATTATCTCTCTAAAAAAAAAAAAGAAACTATTATAAACAATTATATGACAACAAACTAGAACACATAGAGGAGATGGATAAATACATAGACATATACAGTCTGACAAGATTGAATCAGGAATAAACAGAAAATCTGCCGAACAATAACAAGTAAAGAATCTCCCCTGTCCCCAATAGCCCAGGTCCAGATGGCTTCAATGCTGAATTTTAAAAATCTTTTAAAGAACTAATACCAATTATTATTTTTTTTAATTTTTATTTTTTAGAGGTTTTTGCTATAGGGCGCGTGCGCTCCAGGGGGGATTGTCATGCTCCAATCCCTTCTCCTTCATTTTCCTCTCGGGATCTCGGGCATGCACGCACACGCGCCCGGCGTGAGCTTCATGCCACTGATTCCGGGACGCGAACCACGGTCGACTACATGGGAGTCCAGAGACATAGCCATTACACTAACTGCTGGTCCCAATTATTTTTAAATTATACTTAAAGATCCAAGAGGAGAGAATCTTCTCAACTTCTTATGAGATCATTATTACCCTGATACCAAAAGTAGAACAGGACACAACAAAAACTACACATCAAGTATACCTGATGAACACACATGGTAAAATCTCAATAAAATGCTAGTAAACTAAATTCAAAAGCACATCAAAAAGACCAGAAACATTGTCAGATAATATTTATCTTGGGATTCAAACTAAATTCAAAAGCACATCAAAAAGACCATAAACATTGTCAGATAGGATTTATCTTGGGATTGAAAGAAGGTTCAATATATGCAAATAAATAAGCATGACATACCACATCAACAGAAGAAAAGATTAAAATCATATGATCATATGAATTGATGCAGAAAATACTTGAGAAAATACAAAATCCCTTTATGATTAAGACTTCCAACAAACTAGGTATAAAAGACACCTACCTCAACATAATAAAGGCTATTTATGACAAACCAATAACTAATATCATGCTGAATGGGTAAAAGTTGAAAGCTTTTCCTGTAAGAATAGGAAGAAAACAAGAATGCCTATATTTTCCACTCCTACTCAACGCAAGTACTGGAAGTCCTAGCTAAAGCAATTAGGTAAGAGGAAGAAATTAAAGATATTCAAATTGTAAAGGAGAAAGTTATATTGTCCCTGCTTGCACATGGCACGATCATATACATTAAAAACCTAAATAATTCAACAATGTAAAAACTCTTAAAACTGATTAATTAATTCAGTAAACGTGCAGGATATAAAATCAACATTAAAAATCAATGGCCTTCTTGGGAACCAGCAGTTAGCATAATGGCTATGTCGCTGGACTCCCACGTGGTCGACCTCGGTTCACGTCTTGGACCCAGTGGCTTAGAACTCATGCTGGGCGCATGTGCATGCGTGCTCAAAATCCCGAGAGGAGAATGGAGGAAAAGGGATTGCGGCGTGACCATCCCCCTGGGGGGTGATTTCTCACTTTCTGTCTCTATGTCTCTCTCTGTCTGTCTGGAGAGCACACGCGCCCTATAGTGAAAATCTCTCCAAAAAAAAAAAAAAATCAATGGCCTTCTTATACATCAATAATGCACTAGCTTACAAAGTAATCAAGAAAGAAATCCTCTTTACAGTAGTTCCAAAAAATATCTAGAAATTAATTTAAAGAAGTGAAAGATCTCTATAATGAAAACTAAAAAAGAATGACGAAAGAAATTGCACAACACACTAAAAAATGGAACTATGTTCTTAAAAAAAAAAAAATCAATGGCCTTCTTATACATCAATAATGCACTAGCTTACAAAGTAATCAAGAAAGAAATCCTCTTTACAGTAGTTCCAAAAAATATCTAGAAATTAATTTAAAGAAGTGAAAGATCTCTATAATGAAATCTAAAAAAGAATGACGAAAGAAATTGCACAACACACTAAAAAATGGAACTATGTTCTTAGATTGGAAGAACACATACTATTAAAATGATCATATTACCTAAAGTAATGCACAGGTTAAATACAATCCCTATCAAAATACAAATGGCTTTATTTGTACAAATAGAAAGAATAAATAATTTGTATGGAAGCACAAAAGACTATGATAGCTAAAGCAATCTTCTACAAAAATAACAAAATTATAGTTATCATACTACCTGAATTCAAAATATATTATAAATCAGTAACAATCCAAACTGGATGTGACTATCCCTGTAGTACAATAGCTAGTCAAAGTGTACTGGGAGACAGATCCCGCGTGACTGACTGCAGTTTGAATCATGACCCCAGTGGTGTGGGAAATGAGCTGGGTTCAGATACATGTAAGCCTAAGGTCCTGAAGGGATGGAGAGATGGAAAAAAAGGTGTTGCAGCATAAGATACCCTAGTGGAGGGTACTGCTCTATTTCTCTCTCTTTCTCTCTCACTTGCTAGTGAGTGCACACAGCTTCTTAAAATTAAAAGAGAAAAAAACTGCATGGTACAAGCACAAAACCAGACAAATGGAGCATAATAGAGGACTCTAAAATAAATTCACTAACGTAAAACCAATTGATTTTTGACAATGGTCCCAAAGAACATTCAGTGGGGAAAAGACAGTTTCTTCAATAAATGATGCTAAGAAAATTGGATAGCCATATGCAAAAGAATGAAACTGGAGCCTAATTTTACCACATACAAAATTAACTTGAATGGATTAAAGACAAAAAACATAAGATCCCAAACTACAAAATACTAAAGGCATGCAGGAGGAACACTTCAGGACATTGTTCTAGACAAAGATTTTTAAACTAATACCTCAACAACAGCAAAAATAGACAGATGTGATAATATCAAACTAAAAAGTTTCTGCCTAGCAAAGGAAACAATCAAATGAGTGAAGTGACAACCTACAAAATAGAAGAAAACACCCACAAGGTATACATGTGACAAGAGATTAATAATCAGGGGACCAGCAGTTGGCATAATGGCTATGTCGCTGGACTGCCATGTAGTCAACCACAGTTCGAGTCCCGGACCTGGTGGCTTAAACTCATGCCAGTACGTATGTGTATGTGTGTGCCCACGATCCTGAGAGGTGAATGAAGGAGAAGGGATTGCGGCATGGCCATCCCGCTGGGGGTGATTTCTCGCTTCCTGTCTCTCTCTCTGTCTTTCTGGCAAGCACATGCGCCCTATAGCAAAAACCTCTTCAAAAAAAAAAAAAAAAACTAAAAAGAGAGATTAATATTCAGAATATATAAGGAGTTCAAACAGTTCACTACCAAAAGACAAGTAATCTGATTTTAAAATGGGCAACTTATCTAAACAGACAATTCTTGAAGGAAGACATACAAATGGACAACAAGCCCATGAAAAAGTGCTGAATGTCATGAATCAGGAAGATACAAATTAAAACCACAATGAGGTATCACTTCACTCCAGTTAGAATAACTGATACAAAAATAAAAAGTAAGTCTGGAAGTTAAGAGTCAGATTCCATATGGCCAACCTCATGGTTTGTGTCCCAAACCGTGTGGCTTGGAAAACCCATCAGGCATGTGTGTATGCATGCCCCAAATCCAAAAAGGATGGAGATAAGGTGAAGAAGGTACTGCAGCATGACCATTCCCAATCAGGGTGCTTTTTCCTGACCCTCTCCGTCACTCTCTAATGAGCAAATGCATCCACTAGCTAAAACAAAACAAAGAATAATAAGGCAAACATGGTTGTGGAGGATGGTAAACTCTAATGCACTCTTGATGTGAACATAAATTAGCACAGCCATTATGGAAAAGAGTATGACAGTTACTCAAAAAACTAAAAATAGTGCTTTTTGATCCAATAATCCCCCCTATTAAGTATATATCCATGAGAAATGAAATCAGTCTGGCAAACACATGCACTCCCATATTTATTACAACACTGTTCCCAACACCTAAAATATGAAATCAGCCTAAGATCCCAATCACTGATGAATGGATAAAGAAAATATGGGATATATACACAATGGAATATTATGCAGACATTAAATAAAGATGAAATCCAGTCACTTGGGGCAACATAGATGAACTAGAAAGAAATAATGCTAACTAAAATAAACCAGGCACTGAAAGACAAATACCATATTGTCTAATTCATTAGTGGAAGCTAAAAGATTTGACTGCTTAAAAAGCAGAAATGTGATGGTGGATACCAAAAGTTAAAAAGGGGAGATGGATGACACATGGGAAGAACTTGGTTATCAGACACAAGAGTGTGGGTAAATAAGAGGAATGAGTCTTACAGTATTATAGAACAGTAGAATAATGATAGTGTCAAATCAATGCATACTTCAAAATATAAGAGTGGATTTTGAATGTGCATAACAAAAATAATAAATTTTTGAGGTGGTGGGTATATTTAGTGCTCTAATTTGATCATTACACAATGTACACATTTTGAATATTCACACTGTATCCCATAAAAATGTACAACCATTACATATAAATTAGAAATTATAATAATAAGAGAAAAAAGAAAGAGATGTAAGTAAATGAAATAAAAATTGAAAATGTGCTCTCTCTTTCTCCAGTGAGTACACACATAACTTCTGGAAATTTTTTTAAAATGTTAATGAAAATGAGGACATTACTACTAACTTTAAAGAAATAAAAGGGATTTTAAAAGAATACTAGAAACAGGGACCAGCAGGTGGCATGGTGGTGAAGGCGCTGGACACTCCCATATGGCTGACCACAGTTCGAGTCCTCAATCTGGTGGCTTGCTTTCTCGCTTCCTCTCTCTCTAGTCAAATTAAAAATAAATGAATGAATAAATAAAATTAAATAAGTAGTTATTTAAAAGAAAAAGAATACTAGAAATAATCTCATACCAACAAACTGGGCAATTTAAATTAAATGAATAAATTCCAAGAAACACACAACTTACCAAAACTAACTCAAAAGAAATGGAAAACCTTTACAGATTTATAACAGGTAACAACACTGAATCAGTAATCAAAAATCTAACAAGAAAGTAAACTCCATAACCAAATAACTTTATTGGTGAATTTCATCAACTTTTTTTTAAACTAAGACCAATTATTCTTACACTCTTCCAAAAAAGAGAGGAGGGAACACTTCCCAGCTCACTCTATGAAGGTAGTATTGTTCTGACACCAAAGCCAGACAAAGATACTGAAGCAAAGAAAATTGCAAACCAATATGCCCTATGAAAATAGATGGGGGCCTGCAGGTGGCATGGTGGTTAAGGTGACTGGATCCTACATGGCAGACTTTGTGGTTTGAGTCCCAGACCTAGCAGCTTGAAAGACAAACTGGGCACATGTGCATACATGCCCAAAATCCTGAGAGGAGAATGAAGGAGAAGAAATTATAGCATGGACATCCACACTGGGGGGTGATTTCTCACTTTCTCTCTCAATCTCTCTCTTTCTGACAAGCATACGTGCCCCATAGCAAAACTAAAGAAAAAAATAAAAAGCTTCTCAATAATGTGCTAGAAAACCAAATCCAGCAGCATGCTGAAAGAATTATACACCATGATAAAATGAGATCTATCCTGGGAATGTAAGGGTGGATTACTATAAAGAAAATCAGTAAGGGTTGATAGTTGTCCACCCCCTGCCACCATGGCCTGGTGGTTAAAGGAACTAGAGTCCATATGGTTGACTGCATGGTTTGAGTCCTAGACTTGGTGATGTGAGAAACATATCAGGTGCACGTGTCTGTGTGCACCAAATCCCAAAAGGAGGGAGAAATGGAAGAGAAGGGATTGTGGAATGACCACGCCCCACGGGGGCTACTGTGTCCTACTCCTTCCCTCTGTCTTTCTATGGCAAGTACATACACCCTCTAGCAAATTAAAAAAGAAAGAAATATAATATATTACACTAATATATGCTATATGTTACACTAATATAGCAAAGGAGAAAAAACATGTGATCTCTTCAATTAATAAAGAAAAGGCATTTGACAAAATCCATAACCCTTTCATGATAAAGACACACAAATCTAGAAATGAAAAGGAACTTTCTCAACATGAAAAAGCATTTAGGAGGGACTAGATGATGGCACAGTAGTTAACACAACACTCTGTAAGGTTGAGCCACAGGGGAAGGTTTTGGGTTTGCATCCAGAGACTTCCTTGAACATTGTTGAGGCACACATGGCCATGATCTAGGGCTGGTTGAGACTTGAAGTGGATCATAGAATGGAGATCCCATTGGGGATGCCTTTCTATGCCTCTGTCTCACTCACACAAGAAAGAAATTTCTTTTGAAAAACTAATTATGGGGCCAGAGAGTGGTACAGTGCTAAAACGTGATGCACTATGTGGCAATACCACATTGGAAGATTCCTGGCTCAAGCCCAGAGATCTTCCTGAGTTCTCCAAGTATGTGTGTTCCCATGATCCAAGGCTGGCTGAAGATTGGGGGTGGGTCATAGCATCGGGACCTTGAAGGTGTTATATCTCTCCTTCTCTGTTTCTCTCATTCATAGAAGAAATAAATAAAAACATTTTTTAAAAAAAAAGCAATTATGAAAAACCCATACCTAACTCAATATTCCAACGTTAAAAACTGAAAGCTTTTCCTCTTACAAGACCAGGAATAAAACAAGGATTATTACTTTTGCCAATGTGATTCAACACAACACTAGAAGTCTTAGAGTAATTAGGTTAAAAAAAATAAAAACTATAAAAAGCACATAAGACATCTAAATTGGGAAGAAAGACATAAAGCTTTGTTTCTTGGAAGATGATATAACCTCATATATATGAAATTTTACAGAATCTACTAATAAATTACTAAAGCTAATAAATTCAGGAAGGTTCTAGAGTACAAGACTTAAACATAAAAATCAATTTTGTTTCTATACAACCACAATGAACAATCTTTAAAAAATTAATAAAATAATCTCATTTACAATATTATCCAACAGAAAAGATACCTAGAAATAAAGATGACCAAAGACATGAAAGACATCTACACAGAAAACTAGAAAACATTGATGAAAGAAATTAAAGATGATCTAAATAAAGGAAAAGATAACCAGTGTTACTGGACTAAAAGACATAATTTTGTTAACATGGCAATACTACTCAGAAGTCTAAAGATTCAATGAACTCCCCTATCAAAATTCCAACAAGATTTTTTGCAGAAATAGTAAAGTCTACCCTCAAATTTATATAGCATTGCAAGAGGCCTAAATACCTAAAAGAATCTGAAAAAGAAGTCAGAGAATTCATACTTCTTGATTTCAAAGTTTACTACAAAGTAACAGTAATCAAAATGGTGTGGTACTGGCGTAAAGATAAACATATAGTCATTAAAACAGAGTTGAAAGTACACAAATACACTCATACATATATGGTAAATTGATTTTTGACAAGGATAAATAGGCCAATCAATAGAGAAGTAATAGTCACTTCAACAAATAGTGGTGGAAAAACTGGATATCAACATGGAAAAGAAAAAGTTAAATCTCTACTTCACATAGTTTTAAAAAGATATTTCCCACCTCCATTCTACAAAAATGGATCAATGAGCTAATTTTTAGAGAGAAAACTCTTACAAGACAAAAAGATAAATCTTAATGGCAATGTTTTTTGAGAAAGAATTTTTTTTCCTTTTTGGAGCGCGTGCACTTGCAGAGAGACAGAAACAAAAGTGAGAAATCATCCCCCAGGAGTGATTTCTCCTCCTCCATTCTCCTCTGGAGATTTTGGGCATGGATGCACACATGACCAGTATGAGTTTCAAGGTACCAGGTCCAGGACTTGAGCCACAGTTAGCCATGTGGGAATCCAGTGCCTTAACCATTATGCTACCTGCTGGGCCCTGGATTTGGGAATCTTTATGGTCATGGATTCTTAGATATGAAATCAAAAGCGTAAGCAAAAAAGACTACAAAAGTAAATTGAATTTCATGAAAATTTAAACTGTACATGAAAAGAATATTTTCACAAAAGTGAAAAGACATTATATAGAATAGGAGAAATTATGAGCAAATTATGTATTTGTCTAGTATCCAGAATATATAAATAATCTTTGCAATTTAATGACAAAAAAAGCCTGATTTAAAAATGGACAAAGGCCTTGAATAGAAATTTCTCCAAAGAAGACAAGCGCCTGAAAAGATGCTTAACATCATCAATCATTAAGAAACTGCAAATCAAAACCACAATGAAGAATCACTTTGTAACCATCTAGGATGGTCCCAATAAATTTTTTCAACTTAAAATTTTAAAGAAAAACACAAAATGACAAGGTGAGGATGTGGAGAAATTAGAATGCTCATACACTGCTGGTGGGAATGTAAAAATGGCTCAGCCACCATTGGAGAACAGTTGGCAGCTCCTTAAAAACAATGATAGAATTACCATAAGACCCAGTAATTTCATACCTAGGTATATACCCCAAAATATTCAAATTAGGTACTCAAATAGACACAGTATTCATAGCAGCACTACTCACAGGAGAGAAAGGTGGAAACAGCCCAAATGCCCACCAGGAGATGAATGAATACACTTAATGTGGAATAGCCATACAATATAATATTGGATTGTCAGAAATGTCACTACATTATTTTTTCTATGCTTTTGTATGCAAAAAGGCGTCATGACTTTTCCAGCAACTCAATATTATTCAACCATAAAAAGGAAAGTACTGATGCATGATACAATGAATTTGAAAAGTGAAAACACTACACTCATGAAAAAAGCCATACACAAAGGTCACATCATGCATGATTCTACTTATATGAAATATCCAGAATAGGTAAATCCACAAATACATAATATGGATTGGTGGTTCCTAGGGCATGTGGGGAGGGTGAAATCAGGATAACTACTTGTTAGGTATCAAGTCTTCTTTTGGAGTAACCAGAATGTTTGGAATTCAATAGAAGTCATGGCCACAGAACATGGTGAATATAGTAAAAGCTGCAGAATTGTTCACTTTTAAATGGCTAAATTTATGTTATGTGAATTTTACCTCAATAATTTTTTTAAATGGAATTGGGAACTTATCTCAAACTACACACAAAAATGACTAAATGTACAAAAAGCTAAAATATCAAACATCTATAAGAAAAAAGGCAAAATGTAAAAACTTTAGGTTTAGGGGCCAGCAGGTGGAGTGGTGGTTAAGGTGCTGGACTCCTACATGGCAACCATGGTTCAAGTACTGGACCTGGCAATTTGCTTTCTCACTTTCTCTCTTCTCTATCTCTTCCTCTCTGTCTCTTTCTGGTGAGTGCACATGCCCTATACCAAATTTTTAAAAATAATAATAACAAAAAAACCCTAAATATTTCTTTTAAAAACTTTTAGGGTAAAGAATTCTTATACATGATTTTAAAAAAAAGACAGAAAAATTGCCATTTGTGCTAACTGAAGGCCAACTGAGAGGTACAGAAATAACATTCTCCTCAAGCCAAGATGGATCAATGTGGACAACTGCAGGTTTGCTACCCTGGTCAACCTGTATATGTAAGTCATATGCCCATGATCCTGGTTGGGACAGAAGGCTAAGGGGTATTTCAGCATAGGACTCTGTTGAGTGTGCTTCTCTCTCTCTCTCTCTCTGTCTGTCTCTAGCTCTCATTAAAGAATTAAATATATATACACATACACACAAAATATACACTATATATAAATCCTACTAGTTGAAATACACTGTTAATAAAAAGAAAATACAGCCCACATAAAGGGAAATGTACTAAGCGAGTGTGTGATATACATATTTATAGATGTACATATACACATATGAAAAATAATTTGTACTCAGAATGTATAAAGAATACTTAAATTATAAAAAGACAAGAAATCTACCTTTTTTAGAAAATAAGCAAAGATTTGAAAAGGCACATCAGGAGAAGATATTTGAATGACCAATAACAACATGAAAATATCCTCAACATCAAGAAAATGCGAAGTAGAATACAAGGACATACCACTTTGTACTCACTAGGATGGCTATAGCTACAAAGATCCTATATACTACTGATGTGAATGTAAAACAGTACTATTACTTTGGCAAATATTAGGTTGTCGATAAAGTCATGATGTATTTTACTATGTAAAAATGTGTCATGACTTTCCTGACAACCCAATAGATAAGCAGTTTCTTGTCAGCTGAACTACATCACACTTAAATGACCCAGAAATTATATCCCTTTGTATTCACTAAAGAAATGAAAATTATGTGCACAAAATGACCTGTACACAAATATTCATAGCGACAGATGCAGAACAGTGGCTTCCTGGATAAAGGGATAAGGAAAGATTTATTAGGAAGGGAGCATGTACTTTATTTGTCAATACTCATGAAATTGTACACCTAAAACTGGTACATTTATTGAATAAAATCTATACCTCAGTAAGTCTGATATTAAATAAAAAGAGAGAGAGAGAAGAGAAAGGAGCTTGAACTGGGACCTGGACTTCTGCAGTAAGATTTCCCCAGGCAACTCCCATGAGGGACGCTTCATTGAGGTCCCTGTTTGTGCCAAGGAATGCGGAGGCAAAACATTGTTGGAATAGCTAAGTTATTCACTTGTTCCCTTAAATTTACTAAATGGCATGCCATATTTACTGAAATATCCAAAGTATTTATTTAAACTTCCTTTGGGTGAGAAGTAACTCCAAAACAGGTAAGGTATAACAGTTACATATATTTAACATAGATGCACACAGACATACCTATCTATACTGCAATTATCTGAATATTTTGTTCAACTCAATAAATATTTAAACACTTTAAATATTTTGAGCTTCTTAGGAAAGTAAAGTGGGCAAAGTAAGTTTAACAAATGTCTATAAGTGCAGACAAATCTGTTTTCTCACATACACAGTAGTTTTTTTTTCTTTACAAATACTCCCATTTGCCCAAATTCCTGTCTCTCTTTTGAGATCATTTTATCCTGAAACAAATAAGACTATTTCAGCGATTTGTATCTGTATTTTTAATAAATTAAATATAGGTATATGCATATACATGACTTGATGTCTAGCCAATATTTCTAGAAATAAATTTTTAAAAAGTGTTTCTAGGTGGGTCCAGCAGATGGCATAATGGTTATGTCACTGGACTCCCACATAGTCAACTGCAGTTCGAGTCCCAGACCTGGTGGCTTAAAACTCATGCCAGGCATGTGTGCGTGCATGCCCAAGACCCCAAGAGGAAAATGAAGAAGGGATTGTGATGTAGTAATCCCCCCTGGGGAGTGACTTCTTGCTTTGTATCGCTTGCTGTCTCTCCAGTGAGCGCATGCACCCTATAGCAAAATCTCTCTCTAAAAAACAAAAAGTGTTTCTAGGACAGGCTAGCCTACAGTGTGATGGTTAAGGTACATGGATACCACATGGGTGCAGGTAAGGTTTGAGTTTCAGACCCTGCAGCTTGAGAAACATGCTAGGCGTGTGTGCATTTATGCCCAAAATCCCTAAAGGAGAAATGGAGAATGTATTGCAGAGTGATCGTCCCCCATGGGTGTGTTTTCCCACTTTCCTGTGCTCTCTTCCCCACTGTCTCTCTCTGGCGAGCAAACACACCCTCTAACAAGTTTTTTTTAAATATGTTTTAGGGGACCAGCAGTTAGCATAATGGCTATGTCACTAGACTCCCATGTAGTCGACCGCGGTTCATGCCCCGGACCTGGTGGTTTAAAACTCACGCCAGGCACGTATGCATGTGTGCCCAAGATCCCGAGAGGAGAATGAAGGAGAAGGGATTGAGGCATGGCCTCAATCACCCCTAGGGGGGTAATTTCTCGCTTTATATATATATATGTTTTAGGACACTTTTCCCTCTTTGATAAAGTGCCAAAACTCATCAAAAAGGTAAACATATTACTAGGCCTAAGATTAAAGTAAATTATATTGGAAAAGGACACTACAGATCTTGGGAGAAATCAGTTATCATTTACTGAACACTTACTTTATGTCAGGCATTAAGACACTTTAGGCTAATAATATTAAGACTAATTAGTAGGTAGAAGAGTGCTGACTGAAAACAAGCCTGGCATCAATGCTTATGCTCTAAACTACACTATTACACTATACTGCCATGGTAACTTTAGAACTAATAACTGAATGGCTTCTGCACTGCCATAAGAGAGGAATCTGTTAAACCAGCCATCTTTTTTTGAAGAGGTTCTTCCTTGGGATGCATGTGCTCATCAGAGGGAGAGAGACAGAGACAGTGAGAGCGAAAGTGAGAAATCACTCCTAGGGGGGGATGACCACACTGCAATTCCTTCTCTTCCATTCTCCTCCAAGAATCTTGAGCACATGCGCACACATGCCCGGCATGACTTTCAAGTCACTGGGTCCGAGACTCGCACCGCGGTTGACTATGTGGGAGTCCAGTGACGTAACTGCTATGCCATCTGCTGGTCCCAACCAGTTATCTTTTCAATTATTCATTCTTTGGTGTCCAGGATAAACTGTCAGAACATTCTTTCTGTATGCCAGTAATAAATTCTAGCTTAACTTCCAAATCCTGCTCTTTCCAATAATTTGCTATGATAGAGTACTCGATAATAAGTCAATAATGTGAGAAATTGAATATACAACTACACTTTGACTATCTAACAAAAGAATGACTAAGAGATGTGTAGAATCCTGAAATAATTGGGTAGAGTATATCTAATGGGATGCTTTCTCGTTTCTTCAAGCTGCATTAATCTGTGCTATCTTCCAGACAAAAAAATCTACATCTATCCTCTCATCAATACTAACACTAAAGGCATATCTCTCTCACAAGAAAATCCTCCCTTCCATTTGATTATGGAGTCAACTCTCAAGTTCTTTCGAGCTAAGAAAATTTCTTCCTCAGGAAAGTTATAAACTGGGCTGGGGATTGGAGTAGTAATAGGTCATATGACCCAATTTTATCAATCAGTATTTAGAAACAGCATAAAATAATAGTAAAATTTTGTTGTCATTAAGGCTTTGAAAAAATTTATAGTATTTATATGTAATTATATACTAAAATACACCCCGAAGTGTTTATTAAAGAGTTACTACACATTTTACAAATCCTGAATATTCCAATTCAATGAGAAACATTTGGTTAAAACATAAAGGGCCCCAGACGCTGTGGTACAACACTACCACATACACTGCAAGGCTGGAAGCCATATAGACAACCATGAGTTCAGATTCCTGGTTTGGCCTAAAGGCACTCCAAGCACATGCAGTCATCTAAGATCCTGAAAACTTGGAGGGCTGGGGTAAGGGGATCATTGCACAATGAGACCCTGATGAAAGTGCTCCTTTCTCCTCCTTTCTCTCTATTATGTGTACATATGCATTCTTAATTATAAAAAAAAATTCTTCCTTTTATTAAACCAGGAAAGAATTTTTATTTTAATCAGCTTACATGTCAATATATGAAATATTTTCAATACAGTCACAAGACCTTAAAATAAAACTCAGATTCCATACATAAATTACACATTTTTTTCCCAAATGTAAGTGGAAAAGGAAGTCACTCTTTTTAGCATTGGTAAAGTGAAAAGTGGAAAATTATTTCTCACTCAGTGAGGGGAAAGAGAAGAAGACTACATGCTATACATTATATGAAAAAAAGTACATACAAATTAAACATGACTCCTGTCCAATGTGTTCGATGACAGAATTATTACTGCCAATAAGTTTATTCTGGCCCTCTCTGGAATTTTTACTTCTAAAAAATCCCTAGTAAAGTTCTACTTTATGAAAGGTGGGTGAACAAAAACCCTAATATTCACATGAAATATTTATTAAAATATTAAAACTGTTTCATTTTACATTAATTCATATGGTCTGCTTTTCCTTTAATAACAATGATGTCATAAAAAACAATCAAGTGTGAAATATGTTGTTACATTGTTTAAATCCTCACAAATTGAAATATACAATCTTAGGGGCCATCAGGTGGCCTCTAAGGTTCTGGACTCCCACATGGCCAATCACATGCAGTTCAAGTCCCAGACCTGATGGCTTGCTTTCTCACTTTCTCTCTCTCTCTCTTTCTCTGTCTTTTCCAGGTGAATTAAAATAATAATAATACTAATATTAAATTAACAATGTTTTAAAAGAAATATATAAACTTAAACTAATATTCAATATATTGAAACATTTTTTTATTTTAAAAGTAATAGATATTTCCCATAGATAAAAGAGAAAATGCACATAAGAAAAAAAAAGATCCATCTCACCATCAGTATTTTACACCTGTATGTATCATCTTCTAAATCTTTTTCCCTTTAATTCTGAAAAAAATATTCATCATAGAGAAGTCCTAAACTGATGTTCTGCACACATGCATGTGTGTGTGTGTGTGTGTGTTTAAGGGAGATTTTCACTACAAGGTGCAAGCACTTACTGGAAAGACAGAGAGAGAAAGTGAGAAATCATCCCTCTCCCAGGGAGGATGGGATTTGGGGCATGTATACACACACACCTGGTGTGAATTTCAAGCCACTGTATCTGGGACTCACCATGTGGGAGTCCAGCACTATAACCACTATGCCTCCTGCTGCCCCCCCATGTTGTGTTTTTAAAGGCAATGCTAAAAAAAGAAGATGAAACATTAGGCATCAGAGTATTCTATCTAAAAGGAATATATTTACTATTCCTATGGGTACACATTTCTATTCATTGTGATTTAATGAAAACTTATTGAATAAAGTTACTATTCCTATGGGTACACATTTCTATTCATTGTGATTTAATGAAAACTTATGTTCTTCTGTACTTCTAACTGTGCTTTTGTCTTCTATAATATTTTCCCATTCTTACATTTAAATGCACTAAAAATCTTTACAGAAAATTTTAAGTAGCATAAATAAGAATACATATGAAAAAGTAGACATATACATAAAACTAAGAGATTATAATACAAAATAATTTCATCCCTTTTTACCTCCATACATAAATTACACATTTTTTTCCCAAATGTAAGTGGAAAAGGAAGTCACTCTTTTTAGCATTGGTAAAGTGAAAAGTGGAAAATTATTTCTCACTCAGTGAGGGGAAAGAGAAGAAGACTACATGCTATACATTATATGAAAAAAAGTACATACAAATTAAACATGACTCCTGTCCAATGTGTTCGATGACAGAATTATTACTGCCAATAAGTTTATTCTGGCAGTCTCTGGAATTTTTACTTCTAAAAAATCCCTAGTAAAGTTCTACTTTATGAAAGGTGGGTGAACAAAAACCCTAATATTCAACTGAAATATTTATTAAAATATTAAAACTGTTTCATTTTACATTAATTCATATGGTCTGCTTTTCCTTTAATAACAATGATGTCATAAAAAACAATCAAGTGTGAAATATGTTGTTACATTGTTTAAATCCTCACAAATTGAAATATACAATCTTAGGGGCCATCAGGTGGCCTCTAAGGTTCTGGACTCCCACATGGCCAATCACATGCAGTTCAAGTCCCAGACCTGATGGCTTGCTTTCTCACTTTCTCTCTCTCTCTCTTTCTCTGTCTCTCCCAGGTGAATTAAAATAATAATAATACTAATAATAAATTAACAATGTTTTAAAAGAAATATAGAAACTTAAACTAATATTCAATATATTGAAACATTTTTTTATTTTAAAAGTAATAGATATTTCCCATAGATAAAAGAGAAAATGCACATAAGAAAAAAAAAGATCCATCTCACCATCAGTATTTTACACCAGTATGTATCATCTTCTAAATCTTTTTCCCTTTAATTCTGAAAAAAATATTCATCATAGAGAAGTCCTAAACTGATGTTCTGCACACATGCATGTGTGTGTGTGTGTGTGTGTGTGTGTGTGTGTGTGTTTAAGGGAGATTTTCACTACAAGGTGCAAGCACTTACTGGAAAGACAGAGAGAGAAAGTGAGAAATCATCCCTCTCCCAGGGAGGATGGGATTTGGGGCATGTATACACACACACCTGGTGTGAATTTCAAGCCACTGTATCTGGGACTCACCATGTGGGAGTCCAGCACTATAACCACTATGCCTCCTGCTGCCCCCCCATGTTGTGTTTTTAAAGGCAATGCTAAAAAAAGAAGATGAAACATTAGGCATCAGAGTATTCTATCTAAAAGGAATAAAGTTACTATTCCTATGGGTACACATTTCTATTCATTGTGATTTAATGAAAACTTATGTTCTTCTGTACTTCTAACTGTGCTTTTGTCTTCTATAATATTTTCCCATTCTTACATTTAAATGCACTAAAAATCTTTACAGAAAATTTTAAGTAGCATAAATAAGAATACATATGAAAAAGTAGACATATACATAAAACTAAGAGATTATAATACAAAATAATTTCATCCCTTTTTACCTCTGAATATTTTGTCTTTCTAAATAAATTGAGATGTAATTTTAAAACAAATCTTGAACAATATAATGTTTATAATGTCACATGGAAATGAGAAAGATCTGATTTTGAAACCACCTTTGTTTTTTATCATATTACCAATTTTAAATTCTAACAATTTAAATATATAAGGAAAAAAGATAACTTCTTCACTGACTATCATGGAGTAGAGTTTTAAAACGAGAATATGGGGCTAGCCAGTGTTTTGGTGGTGGCTAAGGTGGCTGGATCTGACATGGCCAACTGTGCAGTTCAAGTTCTGGACCCAGAGGATTGGAAAACTTTTTGGGTGTGTGTGCATGTGCGCCCAAAATCCTGAGAATGGAGAAGGGATTGTGGTGGAGTTGCTTTCTCATTTTCTCTCTCTCTATCTCTGTACATCTCTTTCTGGAGAGGCACAAAAACAAACAAACAAAACAAAAACAAAAGCAAAACACTAAAAAAATGACAGAGAATATGGTTTTGAAAATCTACTAAGATTCATATAATTTATAAGCAAAGATTTTAAAATAAAAGTTGTCATCTGCAAAAGCAGCAGTCAAATTGGTCAGGAAAACAAATCTAAGCCTCTGAAGATGAGTCTTTTTTTCAGCCTCTAGGAAAAGTGACCTTTTTCAGTTTGATCTCACTTGTTATTTTACATTAGTCTGTGTTTTTTTCCATAATACAGTACACACAAATGAAGGCATGAGGGCTATGATAAGGTCTAATAAGCTTGTGCTATAACAAAAAGAAGTCTTTACTGAAGGTGTGGAGAAAAATGAAATGCCTAAATAAGCTGTAAAAGATAAGCAAGCAAATGAAATTGAGAGAAGCTAGTGTTAGGAATGAACGTACTCACTATTTAAAAAGTTCTTATAATTTAAGTACACTCACTCTGAATTTAGAATTTATTATTAAAAATTGAAAACCCAGGAACTCACCTGACCATAAGAACTGGGGGGGGGAAAAAGTTATTATTTCTGTTCTGACAACATGCATCAAGTATCTTTAGGAGATAGGAGTGAGGAAATCACAACCTAGAGAGAGAAATTTTTACAGACAGTGGAAACTGTCAGGTATCTGCATCTGAGGAAAATACAGAGCTTAATTTAAGAGAAAAACCACAATGTAAAAGGAATTAACCTTTTTGTTGTGAAACAAAGTAATGGGACTTTGGCATGACCCTAGAGCTAGGACAAATTGGCTTGTTTAATACAGCCAGCCAGAAAAACTACTCAGAAAGGATACTAAAGCTTAAATAAATGCTTCATATTTCAGAAGGCTTCGTGAAACTAAATTAACTCAAAATACATAGGTCAATTCTTACATGGTCATTGTTCAAGCATTATCTTATAAAATTAAGTCAAAATGAAGGAAAGTTAAGAAAAGCATTTCCCAGGTCAGCAAGTGGCATAGAGGTTAAAGTGGTTGCATCCCACATGGCCAATTTCGTTGTTTGGGTCCTGGACCCAGTGGCTTAAAAAAATCACACTGGGCTTGTGTGTGTGGGTGCCCAAAATTCCAAGAGGGATTGTATTTTGATCAACCCTCCCGGGAAGAGTGATTTCTCTTTCTCTCTCTCTCTCTCTCTCCCTCTCTCTCTCCAACAAATTCACAGACCCTATAGTGAAAACAAACCAACAAACAAAAAATATTGAAAGAGCTTCCCTCTTTACAAAATAAAGCAGACTGGGACCAGCCCATGGCCTGTTCTTTAAGGCAGCTGGATCCTACATGGTCAGCCATGTGGTTCAAGTCCCAAACCTGGAGGCTTGAAAAACAAGTGCATGTGCATGTGTGCCCAATATCCTACAAGGAGGGAGAAATGGAGGAGAAAGGATTGTCTGCCCCGTTTCTCTCTCTGTCTCTGTGCAAGCACCCTCTGCCAAATCAGACAAATAAATAAATAAATAAATAAACAAATCAGACTACATTTTGTTTCTAAAATATTTTTGAGAGACCAAATCTGGATTTCCTGTTTAGTTCAGTTTCTTATTTCCTACAACATTAGAAAAGAGAAATAATTCAGTTAAATGAAGTAAATTAAGGTAATAGGAAATAAAATCTATGGTAATGATCTCAGATTTCTCTTTCTTTAAACTTCACAGGTAAAATCAAAAATACCTCTATTCTATAATTAAAGGTGTAGACATTCTGGATATGAGGAAATTAATCATAAAAATTTTACTTTCCATTAGTTTAATGAAAGGCTGTCTGCTAGATGATGTAAGGTATAGAAGAAATATGAAATATATGTATGATCACTGTTCTTAGGATAACTATCATATTGTAAGTTTAAATATACATGTAGATGGACAATAGGTAGATGTATAAAGATTACAAAATCCAGTTTAAAAAGTCTGCTCTAAGGATATCATCTGAAATGCAAAGGTTTATGTACTGTTCATAGCATTGCTATTAATATTTACAAATATCAAAAAACTGAAAGCAGTCCATGTTGGACTAATTGCTATGGCATGGCCCTCTTCTAAAAAAAAAAAAAAGACCTACAAAACTATACAAAATATGTGTAACAAAGAATTCCAAATGGTGGTGCAGAAGTAAAATGTGACACTCTGCGAGGCTGACCCACATTAAATAGTTCTGGGTTCATTCATATCCAGAGACCTCCTTGAATATACCTAGCATGCCTGTACTGTGACCCTGGGCAGGCTGATGCTTGGGGTTGATTTGTCTCTCTCTCTCTCTCTCTCTCTCTCTCTCTCTCTCTCTCTCATCTATCTCATTCATGTAATAATGAATGGGTGAATGAATAAATAAAATATGTTTTCAAACACTGAGGAAGTGTACCAAAGGACTATGGCCTCAACACTCAAATCAAACATTTTCCTGAAGGTTCTGATTAGTACAGCAAGATAAGGGGAAAAAAATCATTGCAAAGACGAAAGAAAAAAGAAAGGAGAGAAGAAAGAAAGAAGAAAAGAAAGAAAGAAAGAAAGAAAGAAAGAAAGAAAGAAAGAAAGAAAGAAAGAAAGAGAAAGAAAAAGATTTGTTGATTTTCAAAAGACATAATCTTGAGGTCTGTGGCTCAGTAAAGGCAGCAGATTCCACCTGGCCTACCAAGTGGTTTTAGTCCCGAACCTGGAGGCTTGAGAAACACAGCAGGTACAATGTCTGGGGCCACTAGAGAGGCCCAGGTTCAATTCCCAGCCTAACAAAAATAGGTTAGAAGCTCTGGTGAGCATTTGTTGTTCCAGTTAGCTGCTAGACTCAGTCAAAAAGAATCTGGAGTGGTGAGACCCTGTAAAATGCCTACCTCACTCTTTTTTCCTCCTGCCT
>NW_006159543.1:1215323-1216356 GCF_000334495.1 Tupaia belangeri chinensis | reverse complement strand
TGATACACTGGGGTGTCAAACTTAAATTTCTATTCTCTGAAAATCATACTTAAAAAAATAAAGTCACACAACAAAAGGGGAGAAGATATTCATATGACATCTACGTATCAGATAAAGAAATTTTATCCAGAATGAATGAGTTCTTACTACTTAATTATAAAAAATAAATGGCCTACTAATGTACATAACATGGGTTAATCTCAAATGTGTCATGCTAAGAGACAAAAGCTAGACTCAAAAAATTACAATATTAGATGATTCAATAAATAAGACATTCCTTTCTTTAAAAAGTACAATTAAATAACAGAAAACAGATGAGTGATTGCCAGGAACTGTGAGTATGTTCAAGAGTTAATTACAAAGGAATAGCATAAGGAAGCAACTTGAGGTAATGGAACACTTCTGGATTTTGATCATGGGAGTGGTTACAAGATTGTATACCATTGTAGGACCAGCAGGTAGCGTAATGGCTATGTTGCTGAACTCCCATGTAGCCGACCGTGGCTCGAGTTCCAGACTTGGTGGCTTAAACTCACGCTGGGCGCGTGTGCGTGCATGCCCAAGGTCCCAAGAGGAGAATGGAGGAGAAGGGATTGTGGCGTGGCCATCTCCCCTGGGGAGTGATTTCTCACTTTCTGTCTCTATGTCTCTCTCTATCTTTCTGGTGAGTACACATGCCCTATAGCAAAAGCCTCTCAAAAAAAAAAAAAAGATTTTATGCCATTGTCAAAACTCATAGAACTGTACACCAAAGATAGTGAATTTTGTTGAATATAAATTTAAAAAGAGAATAAAAGAAAACTATAATGAGATACAAATACTCAGATATTAAAATGGCCAAAATTAAAGAGTGGCAATACCCAATGTAGGTAAGGATGGGGAAAAACTACAATTTTTACATATCAGTAGAATGTACAATGCAAATAATTGAAACACATTTTGACAGTTTCTTGTGAAGTTAAAAGTAGACTTCTGATACAACCTAGCAATTCCAATCCTTGATACTTACCCCAGAAAAATGAAAGCATATGCC
>NW_006159543.1:1212167-1215313 GCF_000334495.1 Tupaia belangeri chinensis | reverse complement strand
AAAAGCAGAGAAGTAGGGTAAAAAGCTGAAAAAACTTATTTCATTTCTGACTCAACAGTAGGTACTTTTTCACTTCTAGTCTTTTCTTTCTGTCTCCCCCAGGACCCTAGGTCCACAAAACTGCCTTTCATTTAGGCCTCCATTATCAATGAGAAGACTTAGACTCCCAAATCTATGCTTATCCACCCTACCATGGGGAAATACGTAACTAGCAGATGAAGAAGAGCCCTCAGCACTTTCTTTGGTTTAGCTTCTTGCTTATACAATCACATTAAGTGATTAAAGGATTGACTGTTATTTTCATTTTGGCTTGTTGATTTAATCAGCTAAGCAGACATCTAGTAGCTCTACTGAGCTCCTGACGATATGATTATTAAATGGTTGAAAATTATTTTTGATGAAAGTTAACGTTCATTGTTATGATTATTATTATTAGGTTTTTGTTACAGGGCACATGAGCTCACCAGAGAGAGACAGAGAGAGGGGAAGTGAGAAATCACCCCCCATAGGGTATATGCACATCACAATCTCTTCCCCTACATTCTTCTCTCATGATTTTGGGCATGTATGCACACACACCTGGTGTGTTTTTAAAGCTGCCAAGTTCAGGATTCAAACCAAAGAATCAGTCATGTGGGATCCAGCACCTTAACCATCATGCCACCTGGTGGCCAAATACTCATTATTTTCTTAACTCAGCACATAGGAATGGAAAAAGACCTCCTCAGCATGTAAAGTGGAACTATGGAAAACTTACAGCTGACAATATAGTAAAATATTAAATATCTTCCTCAAAAAAAAGAGAGCAAAAAATGGTGTGACCCTTTATCATTTATATTAAATTTGTAGTAGAGGTTCTAGCCAGTGTGATAAGGCAGCTATAAAAAGAAGACACAGGAATTAGGAATTAAGTCACATAACTCTCTTTATTTGCAGATGATATGATCTTGTATATAGAAAATCCAAAGAAATTTACACAACTACTAGAACTAATGAATAAATATACAGATGCTGCAGCAGTGGTATTCTGTATCTTGATTATAGACTGCACTTACACTTCTTTATATATCTGTCAAAATTTATAGAACTGTACATAAAATGGGTGAATATTACAGTATGTAAATTAAATCCTAAGAAAAGTAAGAGGGCCAGCCTTAGAGCAGAAGTTAATTTCTGTGCGTAGAAAGCAAGATCCTGTAAGACCAACCAAAGTTCAGTTCCTGGCCCATGCAGCTTGAAAGACATGCTAGGTGTGTCCATGCCTCCAATCCTGGAAAAATGGAGGAACTGTGGTATGATCACACCCAATGGGGTAGTTTCTCTCTCTCCTCTCCTCTCTCTACTGAGTGTATTCACCCTTTGGCAATTAAAAAGAAAAAGAAAAAGAAAAACTAGTAATATCTGAATATTTTTGTAAAAAAGTATTTTATTTAGATTTATTTATTTATTTATTTATTTATTTATTGTAATTTGACCAGAGAGGGACAGAGTGAGAGAGTGAGAAAGCAGGCCGCCAGGCCCAGGATTTGAACCATGGTTGGCCATGTGGGAGTCTAGCGCCCTTAACCACCACACCACCTACCAGCCCCAGTAATATCTTAAAATTTAAAAGGTCAATATAAAAATGGATTATGGATCAGCTACAGTGGCACAAGCAAGACGGCATCAGTGCAAGATAGCTGAGGCTTCACAGAAAGGCCCAAGTTTGGATACCAGCCCAACCTAATCAATAGTGGCACATGCCTATGGTTCTAGCTGATGGGGATGTTGCGGCAAGAACTTATCAAAAAAAATACCTCTCTTGGGGCCTGTAGGTGGCATGATGGTTAAGGTCCAAGTCCTGGACCTGGTGGCTTACTTTCTCACTTTCCCTCTCTCTCTTTCTCTGTCTCCCTCTGATCAAACTGGAAAATAGTAATAATAATAAATAAAGTTAAATAAAATAATTAGTTTTTAAAAATACCACTCTCTCTCGAGAATGGAGAAGGGACTGCAGCATGGCCATCTCTCTGGGGGATGATTTCTCACTTTCTGTCTCTCCAGCAAGTACACACACCTTACAGCAAAAATCTCTCTCTCTCTCTCAAAAATAAAATAAAATAAAATAAAATAACCCTCTGTCTCTCCCACCCACACACTTTCTTTCATGAATTATATATCTACATCGTGGCAACATGCAACTGAATATAAAAATTTAAATTATACCATTTACAATAGAAATAATCACATTCACAGGAAGAAATTTAATAAATGATGTGCATGACTTCTCTGATGAGGAAATTAAAGAATACTTAAATGGAGCGGTGTACAGTCTGCACAGACTGGAAAAATCAGTTATTTTAAGATTTCAACAGATCTTAAATTGATCTATAGAATTGTTGCAATCTATATGAAAATCTCAATAAAGCACACATTTTATTGTACAACATAAAAAAAAAATCTATGGTAATACAATTGCCAGGCTAATTGAAAAGCCCAAGTTTGGGGAAGCTATTACATTCAAAATAGCAGATTCAAGTTTTTTTCATTCTAATTCCACCAGAACAAGTCAAATTTTTCATTGGCCACAAATACTGCCAGTGATTTTCTGTGAAGTAATAAACGCATTTTGCTCATTTTTGAGAAAATGCCAGCCAAACACCTAAGTCTAAACAGCCAGTTCATATCAGTTTTTCTTTCAAATAAAAATGTTCCACATGAAAATTAGCTAATTTGGCCCACAACTCATACAATCATAGAAGTGCTTTTCCTAGATACAACTATCTTACTTCAGTATACAGAAGTACTTTGTATATACTTCTCATTTTGTCATACATGTTAAAAAGATGTACACTTGGGGCCTGCAGGTGGCATGGTGGTTAAGGTGCTGGACTCTCACATGGCCAATCATGGTTCGAGTCTTGAACCTAGTAGATTGCTTTCTAACTTTCTCTATCTCTATCTCTCTGTCTCTCTGGTGAGCACTTGCACTCTATAGCAAAATTCAGAAAAATAATAAATAAAATTAAATAAGCAATTCTATTAAAAAAATGTACACTGAAGGATTAAGATTTAATAAAATTGGAGCCAGCAGGTGGTGTGGTGGTTAAAGGTGCTTTTTTCCCACAGTTCAAGTCCCAGACCTGGCAGCTTGCTTTCTCTCTTTC
>NW_006159543.1:1192511-1212146 GCF_000334495.1 Tupaia belangeri chinensis | reverse complement strand
CTTTTTCTCTCTCTCTCTCTGGTCAAATTTAAAAAATAATAACAAATGGAATTAAATAAATAATTCTAAAAAAAAAGATTTAATAAAAATCAATGCTGCATCGACAACATTCTTAAGTAAAATTGCCTTTTCCCCCTGAGAGTATAAGAAACATAACTACATAACACCAGTCATTTTATTATATTTTATTTTATTTTTTATTGGCATGTACACTCACCATAGAGAGAGAAATCACCCCTCAATGGGTATAATCAGACTGCAATCCTTATTCCTCCATATCTTCATCCTGTCAGGATTTGGAGCATGCACACAAGGGCCTAAAATGTTTCTCAAGCCACTGGAGTCAAAATTCAAACTATGCACTCAACCACATGGGATCAGGCTCCTTAACCACCAGGCCATAGGCCTGGTCCTTCCAAACTTCTTTGGTGAAGTAAATTTTATTTGAATTGTTTAAGACATCTGAATTAGTGTTTTCTACCACTTGTACAGATACAGAAACACTTTACTACAATAGTTTATAAGATTGGGGACACAGAAGGACCTTTCCTCCTTTATCAAGGTCCTAGAAGACATGTAAATATAGCATACTAAACATTTTTTTTCAGTAGGGTCCCACTTTCCCAAAGAGAGAGAGAGACAGAGACAGACACAGAGAAAAGCACCTTCAACAGGGTCTCATCATGTTGTGATCCCGTTTCCCCAGCCTTTCAGTGCATCGGGATCTCGGATGCCTACATGTGTACCTGGAGCATTTTGAGGCTGACTAGGGTATCTGAGCCCACTATTGGCATGTGACTTCCAGCTTCACAGGGCACTGTATTACTGCTGTACCACAGCAGCTGGACCATGTCCATCCACTTAATACCACTTTTCCCCCACAAAGTTCCAGATCTCCCTCAATACTCAATTAATGTCATACACTGTATATAATGTCATACACTGTATAAAGTGTAATAGCAAACCAGTCAGCTCTCCTCCACATAGGAAGACCATTATTTTACTGAAGTATAAAACGATAAAAATTTCTTGAAATTTTTAGAGTCCTATTTTATTACTCAGTGTCAAAAACTCCATTCCATTAACCAGACTATTATGACTTAGTTATACATGGTGCTTACGTTTCTGTACACAGTAATAAGTAAGTCTGACATTTACATCAGATTGAATAAAATATTTTAAAAAGTTAAAAATTAAATTTAGGAAAAGCCTGTTCCTTTTATCACATTTGCCTTCATCTGTCTTTAATTAAAAAAAAATAATAATATGAGATTTAAGGTTACCATTTCAACAGGGTAGCAAGTACCATTGCAAACTACCCTTTTGGTTAAAGGCTAGCTGAAGCTGCTAAAGGAACAAAGGGCAGTTGGACCTGGACATATTATGAAGGTAAATAAACTCAAGCATTGATGCATAAAATGAGAATCTGGTTCGTTGAAATGAAAGGAACCTATGTGTCGGGTATCACACTAAAGATACCTCTCCAATAAAGAAAGCTCAAGAATTACTGCTATTAAAAACAAGTCTTTATAATAAAGATTTAGCTAAGTGGCTGGGTGGTTTATTTATAATGTTAATTAGAAAGAATATATTTTTAAAAATTACCTCTGTTCCATGGCTGCTATTGTCAGAAAAGGATGAGATGGAAGGAATGATTATATTTTCAAAAGAAAATCATTAGAGGATAGGTCCAAATCAGTCAACCAACTGGCAATCAATTGAGCATCAATTCCACAGTCACTGTAGTAGATAGGAAAAAAAAATTCAGGCTGTCTCATAGGCACTCTTAAACACTACTGATATGAGTATAATTGGTAAAAACCATTCTGCAAAGTAATTTGGCAAGAGCATATCCCTATCATTCAGAAGCTTAAAGTTCAGCTATTCAAATGCCACCTGGAAAAGTCATAATGCATAACAGTTTGTGATTTTTGCAGAAAAATACATTTGAATAGCACAGGCTACAGGGCTGGCAAACAGACAATAAAGTAATTAAGCTATTGAAGAAATGTGGAGAGAAGGAAAAATGGGAGTGATACAAATTGGGAGCAGTACAAAATGGATGAGGTACAGATCACTCCATATGTAGTTTCAAGTTTGGTTTTCCAAAAAGAGGAGGCTGGATATTACCTTTCAAAGAGGGGAAAAACAGGTTAGCTAGCAATTAATGGGGTCAAATTTCTGGGGTATCACTGCAGAAGAGATGAAAGCTAGACATTACTAGGTTTTTTTTTTTCAGTGTAAGCCTGATAGGGGCTAGTGAAGGCGGTGGGGAAGAAGAGCAGAAGGGGCTCCTTTTCAGATGCATTCACAAAACTCTCCTGGGGATAAGGTATATCATGGATGTGAAGTATGTTATATCCTTGTTATAGCTAAGAAGAGATCAATAAGAGAGGCGTTCATGGAGGGCAGGCTCCACCTTTTGTTCAGGGGAAAAACATAAGTGGAACGAGTACTTCACAAAAGTCAAATTTAAACCCTTGAGGATGAATGACCTATGTAGTTAGAGTAAAGAGTTATTCAAGGATGGTCAAGCAGTGAGCCTATCTTTACAATCAAGTCAAATGACCAGTCACAGGAAGGGGTTATGAATGGGGCAATGGGGATTATTCAAATTTTCAAAAAGACCATTCTTCTGTTCTTTTCTGTATGAAATAGAGACTGAGGAAAATCTTGTGAGCAGATTCTAGAGCCTGATTTCCTTGATTCAAATCTTGGGCCAATCACTTGTTAATGACCTTGGGCCATTCATTCAACTCCTGTTGGCCTCAAATTTCTTGTATATAAAAATGGAAATATGGCAGGCCTTGTAGCATTGCAGTTAAGTTCTGTGCATAGAAAGCCACAACCCACATGGCTGACTATTGTTCAAATTCCAGACACATCAGCTTGAAAAACATGCAAGGTGTGTTTGCTGAAAATCCTTACAGGACGGAGAATTGTGGCATGACTACGCTCCATTGGAAGGTGCTTTCTCTCTCTCCATGAGCAGATATGCCCTCTGGCAGTTTAAAAAAATAGACTTTATTTTATCTCCCTAAAATGGTAGTAGTAACCATTAAAAAAGCTACCAGAATTTGTCTGTTGATACAGCCTTTCTAAATATCAGTGTCTACTGCATGTACCAAACCCTAAAAATATCAATGCCCTTTAACCCAATAATTCCCCATGAAGGTAGTAGCAATAAATTTTTTAAATATATGAAATAAGAAATGTTCACAGCAGCACTTCTCACAATGGCTAAAAGAACTTGGAATCTTAAAATAGATTTTATAAAAGCAAACAGGTAAGGGTTGGCAAGCGGCATGGTGGTTGGGGTGCTGGATTCCCACATAGCTGACCATGGTTTGAGTCCCAGACCTAGCAGCTTGCTTTCTCACTTTCCCGCTCTCTCTCTCTCTCACTCTCTGTATCTCTCTGGTCAAATTAAAGTAATAATAATAATGGTGAATAAAATTAAATAAAATAATTCTTTTTAAAAAAAGCAAACAGGTAAATCATGGTGTATACAAATACAAATTCTATGTAATTATTTTTTTTTAATTTGATATAGGGCATGTGCACTAACTGGAGAGACAGAGACAGAGAAAGTGAGAAAGCATTCCACAGGGGAGATAGCCATGCCACCATTCTCTCTCTTTCATTCTCTTCTTTGCACTCTGGGCACACATGCACATGCACCCAGTGTGTTTTGTTTTTTTTTTTTTTTTTCCAAACCACTGGGTTCAGGGTTTAAACTGAGAAGTTGGTCGTGTGAAATCCAGTGCCTCAACCATCTTGCCACCTGTTAGCCTCCTGTGTAATTATTTGTAAAATGTTTTACAATTAAGAATTTTAATAACATGGGGGAATGATTGATGATTGAAAAATCATATGTAAAATTGTATACAGAACAGTCCCAAACTTTTTTTTTTTAATTTTAGCCAGTTTATTTTATTTTATTTTATTTTTTAGATATTTCTGCTATAGGCTATGTGCACTCACCAGAGAAACAGAGACACAGAAAGTGAGAAATCATCCCCTCAAGGGGGATGGCCATACTGCAACCCCTTCTCCATTTTCCTCTTGGGATTTTGGGCATGTACACACATGTGTCCAGCATGAGGTTAAGCCACAAGGTCCGGGCCTCGAACCACAGTCAACCACATGGGAGTCCAGTAACATTATTATTATACCATCTACTGGTCCCATTTTTTTTTAAAAAAGAATAGAGGGGCCAGCAGGTAGCATGGTGGTTAAGGATGGGGGACCCCCACATGGCCAACCAATGGTTCAAATCCTGGATCTGACAGCTTGCTTTCTCACTTTCCCTCTCTCTCTCTCTTTCTCTCTCTCTCTCTCTCTTGCTCAGTCCATCTCTGGTCAAATTAAAATAAGCAAATAAATAAGTAAAGTTAAATAAAATAATTCTTAAAAGAGGATTAGATATATAGAAAGAAAAAAATCATCAAAACAACAACAGAGGTTATTTCTGGGCTGTTGGTAGAACTGTGGAGATTTATAATTTTTCTTTATACTTATTTGTATTTTTTCAAGTTTCCAACTTTGAGCATATATTACTTTTGTCAACAGACAAAAGTCAACGTATGAATTGGTTGATGAATGAACAAATATAAAGTTATTATCTCCAAAAATCTATAACCTAATAAGAAAAACAGATAAAAATCCCATGAAACAAAATGTTTACATGATCAAATACATATAGATACTAACTAGAAGAGGCTAGATATTACAAATTTTCAATTGGCACAGTCAACAATTGATATGGTAGTAAGGGAAAATTTCACAAATTCATCCCTACTATCATATAAACTACATGAAAGCAGAGGGTGTGTCTTACTCACTTTTATCCATAGCGCTCAGTACAAAATGATTTTGTGAACAGTGTACCTCCATGAAGGTAGAAATCGAGCAACAGAGATACTATTCTTGAGTACTTAGGAGTGGCTGAATAACAGTTCCTAACAAATATAAACATTATGCTGGAATTGAGTAAAGATTTGGAACCATAGGATTCTGACCCAAATGGAAAGGCAAAATATGTATGCAGTTCTCCAAGAATTGTAGGAAAGCTCACGTAGGTGAGAATGGAAGGAGTATTTTGTAAAATGTAATGAAAAATAGGAATGGATGGGGAGACTAGCAGGTGCCATGGTGGTTAAGGTGCTGGATTCCCACAAGACCAACCATGGTTCAAGTCCTGGACCTGGCATCTTACCTTCCACTTTCCCTTCATTTGGTAAATTAAATAATAAAGAAGAAAAAAAAAGAAAGAGAACGAAAGAAAGAAAGAAGGAAGGAAGGAAGGAAGGAAGGAAGGAAGGAAGGAAGGAAGGGAGGGAGGGAGGGAGGGAAGAAAGAAAGAAAGAATATTTAATGAAATAATTATTTTTGGAAAAAAAAAGAATAGATGAGGGGGATGATAGGCCTTAAAAATCAGGCACAAAATTTCAGAATTAATGCAATAGGATAATGAGTCAATAAGTAGTTTGTAACAGCAAAAATGTAATCTTAAATTACTGAACATTTACTGTATGGCAAATGCTATTCTAAATGCTTTATATCACTTTTCTCATTTTATCCGCAAAACAATCTATGAGACAGGTACCATTGACTGCCTTTTGCCAGTGAGAAAATTAAGACAGTTACTATTTCGCTTAAAGTCACATATCTACCTATCAGATTCAAGGCATTAAAGAAATACAAATTCCACAAAAATATGTCTGAGGAGAGATACCAGAAAACAGTGAGATTCAACCAAATGGGAGATGTTCTTTATCTATGGTCTTGTACCAAAATCAAAGGTATCACTATGAATTCCTGGTATTGAACATAAATATAATTATTTTTTTCTTTAGGTTTTTTTCATAGGTGTGTGTACTCACTGCAGAGAAACAGAGACAGACAGAAAGGGAAAGTGAGAAATCAACCCCCAGTGGAGATGACCACCTGGCAATCCCTTCTTCTCCATTGTCTTCTCAAGATTTTGGGCCTGCATGGACATATGTCAGCATGATATTCAAGTTGCTGGGTCCAGAACTCAGACCATGGTCAGCCATGTAGGAGTCTAGCACTTTAACCACCACGCCACCTGCTGGCCCTAGATTTTTTTTCATTGTTTTAATATGAGAGAAATTGGTATAGAGATAGATATGTGCCTGTATGTATATACATATGTTCCCTAGTCAGCCAAGTCCTAAAAGCAATGACACCACTGTAGCAATGAGCACACCAAGCACCCAGATTTTGGTTCCTAAATACCATTCTCCAATAAAAAGAATCAAAGCTCTTGGAAGAAACAGTTGATTCCAGGGTTGGGGTAGGGAAATTTTAAAATGACTCTGGAACCCCTTGTAGTGCTAAAAAGAAAGGAAGTGTTAAAAAAAAAAACAAACAATGATGGAAACATGATGAACAAATGTAGGAGCCAATTTGAAGGAACTCATATTGATCAAATCTGGAGAGCATCACAACCCATTGAATAAAACAAATGCTCATTAAGTCAACTGCTATAAAAGACAACTGAATAAATAAATAGAGAAATATCTGAGAAGTGAATGTTTTTATTATAGTAGAATTCAATCAATTACTAAATGTAGGAAATGTTGAAAAATGAAATCATCATTTGGCAAATGTTACAGGAAAAATTATTCAAGCCAGATTCATTAATAGATACTAAAAGTAGCAGGTAAAAGTATGATGAGTAAAAGGATATTTACACTCACAATATCACCCTGCAAAATTCCACAAGAGCTGCTCATTTTGTAACTACAAAAAAGAAAAACAGTGACTTTGCAGTGGATATATATACCTGGCAGACACCATCTTAACCAAGTTACCATGATTAAAGGTAGAGTCTTATGTCTTGCATATATTTGTAATTATTTATTTCTTCCAAGAGCAAGAGACAGAGAGAGAGTGAGAAAGAGGGGCACCGTCAACAGGGTTTTCATTCTGCAATCCACCCCTTAGCTTCAGCCAGCCCTGTTCATGGGCAAACTTGTGCAGGCCCATCACATACAAGAAGGTATCAAGACATGAACCCAGGATCTTCCCACGTGGGTCCCGTTGCATTACTGCTGCACCACCACCTGGGCTCCTTATGTCATACATATACAGCCAAATAAAAACACAAGGAAACATGTACACTATTACACAATCATAAGAAAGATACATACACATATATGCACAAGACTAAAGATATCTTGATAACTGAGTGAACATAATTGGCTATTTTGAATAGGTAAAATGATAAGAACAATAAAATTGAATTCAGTACCTTAAACAAAATTTCCCACCCACACAAATACCCCATTTTCTCACAATAGACATCTCCCTGAAAAGTTCACTGTATTTAAAATTACTACAGAAACTGAAGAATCATAAGATAACTGTTCCTTCAAAACAAATCACCTACTGGGACCAGCAGTTAGCATAATGGCTATGTTGCTGGACTCCCATGTGGTTCGAGTTCCAGAACCAGTGGCTTAAACTCACATTGGGCGCATGTGCGTGCATGCCCAAGATCCTGAGAGAAGAATGGAGGAGAAGGGATTGTGGCATGGCCATCCCCCAGGGGGGTGATTTCTCGCTTTCTGTCTCTCTGTCTGGCAAGCGCAAGCACCATATAGCAAAAAACTCTCAAAAAAAATAAGCTACCACAAATTACAGTTGTTTATAAATCTGTTTATATATTATGATTGCAAAAAATCATATATCGGCAACAGTAATTGCTTTAGATGGCTTTTAAAATTATCTCATTCTATACAGATACACAGAGATTGAACTCTGATCATTTTATTCTTTTTTTAAAAGAATTATTTCATTTAACTTTATTTATTTATTTTAATTTGACCAGAGAGCGACAGAATGAGAGAAAAAGAGAGGAAAAGAGAAAGTGAGAAAGCAAGCCGCCAGGTCCAGGACTCGAACCACAGTTGGCCATGTGGGAGTTTAGCACCCTTAACCACCATGCCATCTGCCGGCCCTGATCTTTTTATTCTAAGTCCAAAGTTCTTTCTATTATACAATGCTGTGTGTCCTAAGGCCAGAGGAAGATACATAACTCCATTTTCATTTGCATTTTATTTCCTGTGACAAAAAAGTAGCAAATATGCAAGTACTTTGAACACCAAATACATTTAGTATAAAACACATACAAAGAAGGCAGTATAAGATAGTCATTAAGGGCAAAAGCCTTAGAAACAAACTCCCTGGATTCAAATTTTCCAGCTCCCCAACTTATTATTTACATAATTTTTGGCATGTTACTTAACCTCCATGATTTGTACCTCTTATCTGTAAAGTAAGGATAATAATGTCCCCCTCTTATCCACAGCTTTCCTTTCCTTGATTTCAATTACCCACAGTCAAAAATCATTAAATGGGAAAATCCAGAAATAAACAGTTCATAAGTTTTAAATTGCACACCATTCTAAGTAATGTGTTAAAATCTTGCTTTGTCCCACTCTATCCCATCCTGGACCTGAATCATCCCTTTGTCCAGCATATCCATAATGTATACACTGCATTAGTCCCGTAGTACCCATCTCACTTTTTTTATCATCTGTCCTGGTATTGTAGTACTTAACGCTTATTTTACTTAATGACACCATAGCAGGGATTCTGGTATATTGTTATAATTGTCCTATTACGTTATTAGTTATTGTTGTTAATCTCTTACTGTACCTAATTGATAAATCGAACTTTATCACATGTATGTATGTATGTACAGGAAAAACATTGTTTACATAGGGTTCAGTATCATCCATGCTTTCAAGCATCCTAAATAGCTAAAAGGAAAATACTGTATATACCTCATGGGTCTGTTGTAAAGACTAAATATGATAACATACATGATATTATTAGCACAGTGTCTGGCATATACTAAACACTCAAAAATGTAAAGACAATGATAACGATAATGACAAATTCTTCCTACAGAGCTCCATGTCTACAAACCACACTACTACTTTTGATGAATTTTTGCAGCTGGTCACTAGGAAGATAGTACATTTAAATTAGAGAAACCTATTCACGTTACTGCATTAAAAACAGCTTAGTAACATTGGTACAATAGGAATAGCATAATTTTGCATACTCCCCATACCCATATCCATAAATCTAAGTGCATATCTTACTGACAGTAAGTCAGCACTACTATAATTAACTTTACATAAAAAAGTTATTTCCATCACTAGAAATGACCTTTTCAAATTAAAACTGCCTTTTTCTCCTATTGCTAGCCTTTCTGCATAACGGTTACTTTATTTCACCTAATGAACACTCTAAAATCGTCCATGTATTTGTGATATTCTAATGTATTATAACTTCAGAGATTTTTTAAAAATCACTTATCTATGATAAAGCAGAGCAATTTAAGTAGCTATATTCTTCTTTATATACAAGCTCCAAAACTAGACTATTTCAGTCAACAATCAGGTCATTACCATACCATTTTACTCTAGAAAAGGTCATCAATATCCTCAATACTAGTGTGGAGAGCAAATTCCATACATATTTTTTGAGATGATTGAAATATTCACCTAACTAGGATATTGATGTGTGTAGCAAGAGAAAAAAACTCTGGTTTTAATAGACACAATATGATGGAAAAATAGAGTGTCAAATTTTCTTTGAAAAATTATACAGGAGGAAAAAGGAAAAGAGTCTATTATTTCATGAATATTCAGTGTTAGTTTAAAAATCCAAGAAAATAAGTTTGCTCCCAAATTTTTTTCAGTCATAAAAAGCAATCTCATTTTAACATAAATTTATATAATGCAAATTGATGTGCAGTGTTGCTCTACTTACCTGTACAATTGTTATGTGGTGCACATTTATTATAAGCAACATTAAAAGACAAAAAGAGAAATATTTAATTAAATGGTCACAGAATCTTTGCCCCTGGGCCAAATGCCATAAGCAGTAGACACAAAGTTGGGTATTTCTAGTTAACTATTTTCAGGAGCATAATTGTAGTTTTATTCAACAGTCTGTATGTAGCATTAATAACTAGGTAAACCTTAGTCTATTAAGGTGCAATTTTAAATCAATTATCTACTTTGATGTAGGAAAGTTATAGCATGTATGATTGATCATATTCCATACGCATGGTTTTTCAGCAGATTTGCCATCATAATTATGTTGTTCTTAGAGTATTATGAAAGTTCTCATACCTTTCTGAAGGATAGAGAGGGCAATGATCTGAGACTTGCTGAGCACTATAAGGAAGCTAACTTGAAAGTGGATTCAGTTCTTATAACATAGCAGCTGCATATAAAGAACTGATAATCACTCAGCCTTGTGAAGGCCTAAGCCATGAACTCATAATAAAGTGTTTTGAAAAACACCCATTATGATCACTCAAATACAACACTGAAATAACTTGTTACACTTATTCTTTGTGTGTAAATGAAATTAAGGATGATGGGCTTCCCACTGGAGAGCATTTTCTCCACAAAGTCATTCATTCCTTTACATCTACTGTTCATCCCCAGAAGGATAGTGGGTGGGACTACCCAGACATCCTTCTAGGAGGTATATTGGGGTTTTAGTTCTACATTCTGAAAACTGAGTAGAACTTTTTGCTCTGTCACCTCATATGAACACCCTGACCCATACTCCTTTGAACTAGAACACTTTCCTTTGGAAAAAGAGATTTCTTTTCCTTTAAATACGATGGGCAAATTCTCCATTTGTTCAGGTGCCTTGGTGAATTAAAAAATAATAATAAAATAAACAAAAGTCTGTAATTTAAAAAAAAAGACTCAAAAGATCTGAAATCTGTGGCCACAGCATTTATAACAAGGATGTCAGGAGAAAGTCAGTCAGTGGCTTTACTACCTGAGGTGTGTGTGGGGGGGGGGGAGTTCAAGGTGTTTAAGGAAAGAGCAGAGAGGAAGACTTCATCTGGGAGTTTAACAGTTTCATAGAAGCTGGATTTTAGATAGTCCAAATATTAAACTATAGACAAAGTTTTAAGAGTGCGTGGGCTGGGTACAAGCAGTGAAAAGGTTAGCCAGCAGGCAGGGTAACACTGGAGGGCGGAGGGTGGGGAGGAAAGTTTTAAATACCCAGCAGAGCCTAGTGATCCCTTAATATGCGTCCCCCACCCCAGGCTCTGCTAGCTGTAGGAAAGCAAGCAGCCCTATTTTGGGGAGGCGACTTCCCGCAGCCTCTGCAGGCTGCCCCCAAAGACTCAGGGCCAGTAAGAGCAAGCCGGCAGCCTGGCTGACTTCACGCAGTTTCATTCTTCTCCAGCTCCCGCAGCTCCTTCAGCACCCGCACGAAATCCCCGGCTCTCTCTGACCAATTGACATAATCTTGAGGATTTATTGGGAGAGCTAGAGCCAGAGAGGGACAGCGAGGGTGTCCCAGTTGTGCCGGTCAGCTTGGTGAAGAGAAAGAAGCTTTTTAAGAGTAGAGGGGGGGAGAAAAAAGAAGCCACTCTGCCCTCCCCCCTCCCCTCCCCAAAGGCAGTCTCTCGGGAGCACTTTTCCCTTCTGTCCAGACTTGCAAACTTTTTCCTCACTCAAGTCCTACAGATCTACTTTCCTCCCTCTCTTCCCCCCTGCACCGCCCCCCTCCCCACCAGCACTGGGGAATTTGAGTATCACTCCGCCACAGCTTCAGCCTGCACCAGCAACCTGCGAGGGAGTGAGACTCAGTTATTTGGGGGAGGGAAATTTCCAAGCTAAGTTGATTGAGCACCGGGAGTCCAACTGGGAAGCTTTTCTATTCGTTCATTTGCACCTTCCCTTGATACTCTTCTTCCCTGCTCAGTCCCACTCTCATTGGTGTGAGCATCAAAGCCAATTATAAATAGACCTGAGCTGGGACTATTTTTTTTAGCGGATGGATCTCAGACTCCGTGTTTTGTTTTTATTTTTTTTTAATTGTTAATCATTAGAACCAAATTTTGGTCGCTGCTTCGTGGGCTGTTGGGGTTTTTTGACTGCCAACTCTTCGCAGGTCAGAGTTTCTACATATAAGCAGAACATGTGAAATTTTTGGAAATATATAAAATTTAATATGGTTACAAATGTAGTAAAAATTGAACATATGTATGTGTGTGAATATTCCTATTACATATATATTAGATTTGGGAGCATTCAGTGTGTATTAGTAATTATAGTATGGTTGGACGCTATTATAGTACAGTTATCTTTTTACTTAGCTACATTAAATATATTTAATGTTTACCTTCTATATTGAGCTAACACAAAACACATTGATTCTCATTGCAGCTGTGTTGCAGAAGTATTAAGAGCAGGACATTAAATAACTTTACTGCGGTCTCCATAGAACTACACAAACACCTAACTGGCAATATTTATGTGGAGTTGGCAGTTCAATGATGTCTTCCAAATAGACTTGAATGCTACTTTGACAATTCTGATATGCAGATTATTTAAAGTATCAAAAGGCCCAGAAAATATATAGATTCTTAGAACATCTTTCAGGAATTTGTTGAAGAATTTTCAGAATGTTTCTGTTATCTTAGCCGCTAGGATTGATTACTTTTATATCTTCAAAGGTTTGGGATTTATTGGGGGGTGCAGCTCATCCTTAGGTTCTACTGACCTTAGAGTAGATTTTACAACTCTAGAAATCCACTCCTCTCCTTAAATGCTTAGTGTACAATTATTTATGAGTGTTGTCTGCATTCGGGCTTGGTGTACAGGGCCACTTTGGGGTCCATCTGTCTATGTAGGAGTCTCATGCCCAAGTTTATGTGTAACTTAACAGAAGTTTATGGAAGTGTATGATGCATAGTTGCTTTGGTTTTAGTATATAGGTCTCTAGGGGTCCGTCTGTAAAGCTATGGAGATATTTAAGACTGTAGTGTGTAAAGGTGCCTGAATGTGAGAAAGACAACCGGCAGCCCAAGGTAGGGGGGATGATTGACGGTAGGCAGCCCCGCCCCTTTCCCCTCCATTCCTTCCTTTCCTGGTGCATGGAACTATCTCCTGAGTGCTAGCAGGCACCGCTGAGCTTGTTTCCCTTTGGAGCATTTCTCATCTAAAAACTGAGATAAGCTTCTTCCGAACTGGGCCATTTGGGACCCTCCCCTGTCCTGAGTAAGGAAGCTGCCGCCAAGCATCAGCGGAGCCCGATGAGCCGGGACGGCGGAGCAGTTTAGCAGTCTCCCGGGACTCAGCTCCGGAGGAGCCGCAAGCATGCACCCTGGGTGAGCTGTTGCTGCCCTTAGTTCCCCTCCTTTCCGACTTCGGGCTACTTTGCCAGGCCACAACTATACTTGTACTTCTGTCACTGCAGAGAAAGAGGGAGCAGGCATCCAAAGGAGTTGGTCGGGGGCTACAGGGAGACTCAAGACCCCGGAGCCTGGAGAGCCATAATACTCACCCTCCCTCTGGTTTCAGGTTTTGGCTGTTCCTGGTGACGCTGTGCCTGACCGAGGAACTGGCAGGAGCGGTGAGTCTTCTCCGGACCCTTTTCCCTCCTCCTCCTTTGATCTCCCCATCCCCAACTCTTGTGTTTGTGTTAGGGTTTTACCAAGAATTGCACCTTCAAATGGAGTTCACACCACTTTCCTTTCCAATGGGAGTTAATGGGGTTCTTGGAGAGGACCCTGTCAAGCTAATGACTTTGGGACCCATGCATCTTCTTGTCTCAAAACTTCTTAATGCGCTGGGAAAATAAAAGCAGAAGACACTTAGAGACACACATTTGTGAGCCTATCTCTTCCTGGACAACTTAAGATAACTGGCATCTACTGCCTTCCTCTGTATTGATCTCCAAGGCAAAAGAAATGTAATTTTCTCTGATCTACAAGAACATGAATTAGCACACAAGTTTGAGGGTGGGCAGAGAGCACCAAGACTTGAAAATGTAGCGAATGTTATGGGAATTAAAGTATTTCAGGGTCCTTTGACAGTACCAGATGACATCTGGGTTCTTTAACTACCTGAATTGAATTGATACCATTAGATGATGTTCAATTTCTGCCTGATATTTCCTTTTACTGCTCTTCTGTGTCATCAGAAAGCTAAAAGCTAAAGTGGCTTGGAAAAAAGTTTTCTAAAAGTTAACATTTCTTAAACTATTTACATAATATCCATCGAAACAGCTAGGGACTGCAGGCAAGGGAATTTCTGTAAACACCTGGTCAAGAAAAGTTTAATGGGTCCCAGAAAGCAGAGAAACTTCCAATGGGATTACTAGAATAGTTTCACAAACGTGGAGTGACTTGAATAATGAGAGATATTGCAGCTTTCCCGTCCCACTTAGCTACTTATGCTGGTGAAAATAAAGAAATAAAGTTATAGTTAACCATTGAGTTCAACTATGAAATTGTTCGACTACTAAGTCCTATTTCACTGCTGAATTAAAAAAAAAAAAAAGCTCTTAATAATAGCCAAAGTCATCCATGATATAGATTACAGATGAATATATTTTCCAAATATTTATCGTGGGTTTCAATCATTTTAATTTATTGACTCTGCTTTTAATATTTGAAATATTGGGACCAGCAGTTAGTGTAATGGCTATGTCACTGGACTCCCACGTAGTCGACCGCGGTTCGCATCCCGGACCCGGTGGCTTAAAACTCACGCCGGGCGCATGTGCGTGCGTGCCCAAGATCCCGAGAGAGAAGAATAGAGAAGGGATTGCAGCGTGACCATCCCCTCTGGGGGGTGATTTCTCGCTTTCTGTCTCTATGTCTCTCTCTGTTTGGCGAGCACATGCACCCAAAAGCAAAAACCTCTCCAAAAAGAATATTTGAAATATTTTAAAATATATTGTATAGAACCATATTTAATTCAACCTAATAACATCAGATAATACATTTATGAAAAACAGATTACTTTATCCTGGTCTATGATGTCTTTAAGAATAAAGTGAAATGCTTTCTCTTATGAAGAGAGGATGATAGCAGAAAATTTGAATTCTAATATCTTGTGACCCCTTAACTCAGAACATCAGCTCTTATGTAAGGAAAATTCTAGACTTTGTAAGCAGAAATATTGATCTAATGCTCTGTGCGCTTTTCTGTCTGATTCTTCCAGTGTACAAGTTTAGTTATGTGGTAACTTGAGATTCAATACTACATTTATTGAAAATTGCCAGGTTTTGATTAATTAACAATTTGTCCAGGAATCTTGCCAGTTTAAAAATATCATGCTTAGGCAGAATACCCTCTCTAGCAAAACTTTTATTTTCAGACTCTGGCTGATCTTATACAGTATACTATTGGGAAAAGCACTACAGTTCATTCCAAATAACTGAAGACTTCCCCCAACACTGCATCCAATCACTGGATATCATTTAAACCCGTTGGAGGATGATGATTTGAATCGATGGAAGGACTGAAGTGAGTCTCCAAAATCAAGCACTATTTTGGTGTATGGGTTTTAGATTCTGTCTCAGTGTTTTACAATATCACCTGCTATGTCAGTATAACTAACCCTGGTAAGATTAAAATAAACTTTAAGATGCACTGAAAATAATTTTTGTCTTATTTAAGTCCAGAGCTGTTTCTTTAAACAATTGTTCACTTCTGCACAATATTGTTGATGTTGTAAAGCTATGTTATTTGTTATGCTGTTTTCACTGTATTCTCATCTACATTGGTACTCATCTTCTATTTTCAAGTCTAACTTGTCTTCTGGTTTTTTAGTGTATTTTTATCTTTCAGGTGTTTTTAGATATTTGAATTATCTGTACCTTGTTTGATTAATACAAAGGATCTTCAAAAATTCACAGAAAATGGGTATTATGAAAAAACTATGCATGGATTTCAAAATAATTTACACTAAAATAAGCTCTTTTTTTAATCCCATTTTGTCATGGACTTTTTGAAGTCCCCTTCTATTGTTGAAAACAGCTATTATAAATAGACTAACAAGACTATGTTGTGCTTCACTATGAAGTCTTTTTATTGTGAGAATTAAGTGGCCAGTAATGTAATAGCAGTAAACATGTAAAGATAAGGTCATATAGGTGCTTTTGAACTCTTTCTGTTTCAAAATTTATAAAGCATTTCTATATAAAAGAATAAAAACTAAATTTTAAAATCCAAGATTAAAGTATGAACTTTCATCAAATTTATTTTAAAGGAGTGATGGTCTTCATTCAGGTGAACTATTTGCACAACTATCTGAACGAGACAGAGCCTTGGATTTCAAAATAACTGTAATGGTCTCTGATTATTAAGCATGTAACTACCCAAGGGACTATGTTAAACTAATCACAGCATACAAAGATTTATTTAAGCATGGTTCCAAATTCCCTAGAAGTTTGCTTTCTCAGACAATAGTGGTCATTATGTTCCTTAAAAACAGGATGCTATTAATAATTATTGTCTGAATTTACTTACATTGTGTTAGAGAACACCTAGAAATAGCCAAATCTCACCATTGGCCTGTGTGTCTAAGAGATAAAATATATCCCAAAGTAGTCAAAGTCTTTATGTTTTCTTCCCACTTTTCCCGTATCTAAGTGTACTTTGTTGAATGGCTCTAATACAGTTGAGTATTACTTAAAGTCAAAAGCCTAGTGGGAGACTTATTTGGGTGGGGAGGAGAGTAAGAAGAGAAACCATATCTATTGTTCTTTCTGCAATAAGCATAGGTTAAAAGGCCTTTAGCCACATTCAATTCAAGGTCTGATTAGAATACCAACTTGTTTATTTAATGTTGCAAGTTGCCCAGGTTGACCCCTTCCACTATGATTTTCACAGTGATTGTAGCAGTCTTATAGTTGTAAGGGAGTTCAGAGTTAAAGAAAATCCCTTCCTAGTCTAAAGATTGTTAAGAATATTTGCCTTATTTGAGGTTATGTGTCTATGAATTGTTAAAGTAGTCTTCTGCTTTATCTGTTAGCAAATATGCCATATCAGCTAGCTATGAATAATCACAATATGTAACGTGTGTGTGTGTGTCAACATGAACTATATCGGGATGACTGAGGATGCTGATACAGATATATGAGTACACAATCAAGTGAATCATCAAATGACTATGTAGCTAGATAACATATGGATGATAATATATTTACATTATTGATAGGTTAAATACAAGTACATTTTTATTTTTAGAGAAATATTTTTGCTACAGGGCATGTGTACTCACCAAAGAGACAGAGAGGCAGAAAACGAGAAATCACCCCCCCAGGGGGGATGGCTATATCATAATCCCTTCTCCTCTTAGAATTTTGGGCACACAAGCACACACACCCAGGTGTGTCTCCAGGTCAGGGACTTGAACCATAGTTGACCATGTGGAAGTCCAACACCTTTTCCACCATGCCACTGACTGCCCCCAAATACATTTCTTAAAGAAAATAGAGAGGCAAAGCATTAATGGGACAAACAAATGTGGTATTATCTGTTGAAGATATTTTATAGTGTTATCAACTTGACTAGGGAAAAATGTTCACATAGTGAAATATTCACTTTATAAGCTAAAAAAGGTAATTGTATAAAAAAAGAAATAAAAAAAGAAAAAAAGAATGATTTTTATTTAATTTTATTCATCATTACTGTTTTTTTTTATTTGACCAGAAAGAGAGAGAGAGAGGGAGAGAGAGAGTGAGAGAGAGATGGAAAGCGAGAAAGCAAGTCACCAGGTCCAGGACTCAAACTGTGGTTAGCCATGTGGGAATCCAGAACACTAACCACTGCCACCTGCCAGCGCCATCGCTAAATACATTTCAAAATAGGAAAAGAGAGCATAATAGAAGTTATTTAATATGTTAAAAAAGATGTGTTACCATATCACAAGTTTTTTTGTGTATGTTTTCATTTTTATATTTCAATATAATTCGTCTCTCTTGTAATGCTATATAATTTATTATATACGTTTATATGTATTATTCTAAAAAAGTATCCATAGTCCTCACTAAACTACCAAAGTAATTCACGGCATTAAAAAATAATCCTAAGGAACCAGTACATGACATGGTGGTTAAGGTGCTGGACTTCCACATGGCTGACTATGGTTCGAGTCATGGACCTGGTGGCTTGAAAATCATGCCAAGTGCATGTGCGTGTGTGCCCCAAATCCTGAGGAGAATGGAGGAGAAAGGATTGTGGTGTGGCCATCTCCCAGCGAGTAATTTCTCACTTTCCCTTTCTCTGTCAGACACACATGCCCTACAGCAAACAAAAACAAAAAACAAAAAACAAAAAAACAAAAAAGAAGAACTCTACCCTCTACCCAGCCTGTGGTATGGTGGTTATGGTGGCTGGATCTCACATCATGACTGACTGTATGATTCAAGTCTTGGATCAAGTGGCTTGAGAAACACACTGGGTTTGTGTGTGTGTGTGTGTGTGTGTGTGTGTGTTTGTGTGCCAAAATCCCAAAAGGATAGAGAAACGGAGAAGGAATTGTGGTGTTACCATCCCCCTTTGGGGAGTGGGTGCTTTGTCACCTTCCCCCTTTCTCTCTCTGTCTCTCTCTACAAGTACACAAGTCCTCTAAAAAGAAAAAAAGAAAAGAAAAGAAAAGAAAAAGAATCCCCAGCTGACCCAGCTGGGATGGCTGGAAACCATACAGAAGATTAGATTTTGGTTCATGAGTCAATTTGTATACTCCAGGTGCAAGTGTGTGCCTGTGATCCTGACTGTGAGAAAGGCTTGGGAAGGTGGTCCTAGCATGGTCTTGGTGGTCCTGTTGAGGGTGCTTTTTCTCTCTCTTTCTCTCTCTCAATACACTAAAAAAAAATCCCCATATTTTTTAAGCTGGTTTTTTTTTATTTCCAGCACCCTTAACCACCATGCCACCTGCCAGCCCCTATGCAGTTAGTTTTTACAATAAACTGTCAATTTCTAAGGCTTGTTCAGGTATGAGGGGATTTATGTTGTTGACTATGAGTGCCAACAACCTTAAATTTTAGGCATAGTATACAGTCTACAGTAAATGTGCTTACATATTCTACAAACTCATAGTGAATCCAGATCACAGAAACAAAATATGCTTTGCAGGCTGGTCCATAGTATACTGGTTAAGCGCTGTGCATTGGGAACTACAACCCACATGGCTGACTGAAGTTCAAGCCCCAGCCCTCAATGGCTTGAAAATGTGCTGAGTGTATGTGCCTACATACCCCAAATCCTGACAGGATGGAGAACTGGAGAAAAAAGGATTGCAGTGTGATCACACACTACTGGGTATGCTTTCCCTCTTTTCTCTGGAGTGAGCACATACCCTCTGAAAATAAAAAAAAAATACACGATTGCTCTAATTACTTCATTAACAGAAGAATGAAACTGATTGACCTCAATTATTAATTTGTACTGGTTTTTGCTTGCTTAAGTATAAAGATAAGTCAGGGCCAGCAGGTGGCATGGTGGTTAAGTGCACTGGACTCCCACATGGCCTACTGCTGTACAAGTGCCAGACCTGGCAGCTTGCTTTTCACTTTCACTCTCTCTCTCTTTCACTTTATCCCTCTCTGGTCAAATTAAAATAAATAAATGAAATGAAGCTAAATAAAATAATTATAAAAATAAAGAGTATAAAGATAAGTTTATAATTTCACTGCCATACTTGGAATATAGGTTTCTCTTTTGCTGAATAGATAACAGGACATACACACATAAAAAGAAAATATTGTGGGGCTGGCAGGTGGCTTGGTGGTTAGGTGTTGGATTCCCACATGGCCAGG
>NW_006159543.1:1181536-1192357 GCF_000334495.1 Tupaia belangeri chinensis | reverse complement strand
TAGGGCGCGTGCGCTCGCCAGACAGGCAGAGAGAGACAGAGAGACAGAAAGCGAGAAATCACCCCCCAGGGGGGATGGTCACACCACAATCCCTTCTCCTCCATTCTCCTCTCGGGATCTTGGGCACGCACACACACGTGCCCAGCGTGAGTTTTATGCCACCGGTTCCGGGACGCGAACCGCGGTCGACTACGTGGGAGTCCAGCAACATAGCCATTACGCTAACTGCTGGTTCCCTTAAATATTTTTTTTAAAAGAAGAAGATATTGGGTCAGCTGGTGGCATAGTGGTTAAAGCAGCTGAATCCCACATGGTTGACTACATGGTTCAAGACCTGGACATGACGATTTGAAAAGCATGCTGAACACATGTGTGTGCATGCCCAAAACCTCCAAAAAGGGGATATATGAAGGAGGAATTGCCACATGACCATTCTCCGTGGGAAGGATGCTTTCCTCTCTCTCAGTCTCTGTCTCTCTCCAGCAAGTGCACATGCACGCTTACAAATTAAAAAAAAAAAAAAAAAAAAAGGAAAACACCAAGCTATCAAATCCCTTTTAGTTGATTGAATGTCCCAGTGAAGCAAATAACAGGGTTCAGGGTTTCAACTTGTTTTAAAATCTAACTAAATGTAAACAGAAGACTCGATATGCATATTCAAGGGACAATGATGTTGAGAAAACTGGTAAAGAGCAATTATCCACTCTTACATTCTTTTTTCTTTTTAGAAACATTTTATTTAACTTTATTGTTTTATTTACTTATTTTTTAATTTGACCAGACAGGGGAAGAGAGAGAGAGAGTGAGAAAAGAAGCCACCAGGTTCGGGACTCAAACCACAGTCAGCCATGTGGGTATTCAATGCCCTTAACCCTGCCAGCACCCACTCTTACCTTCCTTAATTTATTTCTCTCCTAGAATTTCTTTTTTTCTTCTACAAGCAATATTGAAAACACATTCATTATAAAGACAAAGAAAACATAACCAAAACAAAACAAACAAAAAAGCTTTATTGTTCTTAGTAACTCTAATTCCCTCAGTCACATTACTGTACCATCAAATTCCCAGTGATTGTCCACTCTTCAACAATCATTTACCGTTCAACCTATTGCGGTCTAGATTGAGCCTACTCCACCAAAACTTTCCGCTGTGTTATTTGGCATTTTTCCAGTTATTCTGAAACCATTTTTATCTTTGATTTCCAGGGCATTCTGTCTCATTGGTTCTCCTTAAAGTTTTCTGATCCTTTTATAATTTTATTTTATTCATTTAACAAATGTGTCTAAAGCAACCACTATATTCTAAGTAGTATCCCAGGCACTAGTGACAGTGCTGAACAAGTTAGGCATAATCTTTGCTGTTAGGGAACTTATACTTTTCATCACTCCTTGGTCCTAAAATAGTGGTTTGTCTCATCATTTCATCCTTTGTCTTTGTCTTGCCTTTAGTGGTTTTAATTATGCCCTGTATACATGGATGATTATCAAATTTGTATCTTCAGCCCATACATCTCTTTTCAGCTCCAAATTTGTGTATGGATGATTATCAAATTTGTATCTTCAGCCTATACATCTCTTTAGAGCTCCAAATTTGTATTTGCAATTGCCTACAAAGTCTTGTGCCTGTCTCTCAATGGGCTGATATATACAATGCACTTAAAACAGTGCCTGGGGAACCAGCAGTTAGCGTAATGGCTATGTCGCTGGACTCCCACGTAGTCTACCGCGGTTCACATCCCAGACACAGTGGCTTAAAAAAACTCACACTGGGCGCATGTGCGTGTGTGCTCATGATCCCAAGAGGAGAATGGAGGGGAAGGCTTGGCAGTGTGGCCATCCCCCCTGGGGGATGATTTCTCGCTTTCTGTCTCTTTGTCTCTCTCTGTCTGTCTGGCGAGCGCACGCGCCCTATAGTGAAAACTTCTAAAAAAACAAACAAAACAAAACAAAAAACGGTGCCTGGAGTTTAGTGTGAGCACTCAACCAAAGCCAACTATTATTATTTTTTATCACCCCAAACATAGTATACCCAAAGATAAAATTGTTTTCTAGTCCTTCCCAGATACTCAAATCTACAGTGATCATTTTTATTTTTGTTAAATGTTATAACCATCCACCCAGTTTCAGCAAGAAACTAAAGAATTAGCCACCAGCTCTCATCTCCACACTTTTCAACAAGTTTTGCTAATTTTATCAAAACTCTGTAGAACCTGGTGTTTCCATTCATATTCTATTGGTTCCAAACTTTATCATCATACATCAATAGCTTCTTAACTGAGTTTTATGCCTTCTAACTCTATTCTTTTTCAATTTATTTTATTTATTATCATTATTATTTTTTAATTTGCTATACAGCATGTGAGTTCATCAGAGAGAGACAGAGAAAGAGAGAGAGGGAAAGTGAGAAAGCAAGCTCCCAGGTCTGGGACTTGAACCATGGTCAGCCATGTGGGAGTCCAACACCTTAACCACCACACCACCTGCTGGTCTCCTGACTCTAATCTCTACACTGTCACTGGAGTCATTTTACAAACCATAAACCCAGTGTTATCTCCTGATTCAAAACTTTTGACTGATATGCAGTGTGTTCATACTGGAATAAGAAAAAAAAAGTTTCCAAAATAAATAAATAATAAAATCTTTGTTGATTTCCTCTTTCTTCCTGGACAAAATACACACTGCTTGGCATGGCACATTTCATGACCTTTCATAATCTGGCCCAAACTACTTTTTCAGCCTCATGTCTGTGATCTTCCTGCCACCTTTACTTCCCAGATTTGTAGTGTATATTACATTTCATTCAGCCTGAACGTCTCATGATTCTCAAATAATTTTAGGTTCTTAAACAGCTCTTTGGTCTTGGATATGCTTGTCCCCTCTGTCTGGAATATCATTTTTCATTGTATCCTTTACCTATTGAACTCCTACTCAAGCCTTAAGACTTAGTTCAAAGGTCTTTTCCTCTATGAAATTGTCTCAGATGAATTTGTTCTTTCCCCTGTGCTTTCAAGGTTCTTTGGTCCTCTATGGTAACACTTACCAGGTGGTGGTGAAATTCCTATGCTTATGTGACTGTGTTTTCCTTTTCAACCTTGTACTGTAATGTCCAGGATGCTGCCCAGAATATCACAAGTGATTGATAGATGACTTTCAAATGAGTAAACAGATCCACTTCTGATGTAACAACTGCTTTTTCCCTGTCTGTCTTAAGAATTATGAATGTTTACTCAGCTGCAGTGCTGCAAGTGGTAGGATGCCACTGAATTAAACTAAAACCATACAGAAGGCCCCAGGTTCAGATCTAAGGTAGCCTTGAACACACTATGCATGTCCCTAATCCTGGTTACCTGGAAAGTGTGTGGGTGAGGGGGTGGAGTCATAGCATGGTGAGACCCTATCAAGTGTACCTGTCGCTCTCGCTTTTTCAAGGAAAGAAAAAGAAAAAGAAAAAGAAACAAATAAACTTAATAAACTTTTAAAAATAACTAATGTTAACTTCTAAAACAATTATTTGATAGAAAAATAACAATCCTGTTCAATAGTGTAATGTTTAAAGAAAGGACTTTATTGTCTGAATGGTGCCTTTGCCCTCTGACACTTCTTAGCTGTGTGACTTAGGTCAGCTCATTTTATCTTTCTGAGACTTAATTTTCTTATCAGTTGTGAAAGAATAATAATAATTTCCTCCTCAGGTATTATTATGGGAGTGTTGTTTAGTTTTTGGTAGATAATTGATGTGAATATACCAAGCACAAGGTAAATTCCCATCACATCCTCCAGCCTCCACAAATATCTTTTTTTTTTTTTTTTGCTATAGGGCACGTGCGCTTGCCAGAAAGACAGAGAAGGACAGAGAGACAGAAAGCAAGAAATTGCCCTCTAGGGGAGATGGCCATGCCACAATCCCTTCTCCTACATTCTCCTCTCTGGATCTTGGACACACATGCACACGAGCCTGCCACCGGGTTGAAACTCAAACCAGGGTCGACTACATGGGAATCCAGCAACATAGCCATAGCCATTATGCTAACTGCTGGTCCCTATTTCTTTTAATGTTGAGAAAATTAAAACTTACTCCAAATTTTGGCAAATGTTGTATGACAAAATGAGAGAAAGGTAAAAATGTCAGAGAATACTCTCATTTGTAGATTGTCTAGAACAATGGTCTTATTTCTTAACTGTCCCCTCCTTTCTTTTTCCCACCTCTACCACTATGATATATTTTCTAGTGTTTAAGGTTTACCAAGCATTTTCTAATATACTATTTCGTTTGTTATCAAAGATTACCCTGTAGAATATAGGTGAGTATCTTCAACACAGAGAGATAAGATGATTTACCAGAGATCATAGATCCAATAAGTGGCAGAATTTCATTAAAATGCACTGCATTTTGCAATCTTTCTAATTTAGGCTTTTAATCATATCTTATCTGGACTCTCTACAACAGACTAGATTTTTCTTCTGGTTTCAGTCTTTCCACCCCTTTTCTTGATATTCATGCTCTCTGTAAGCACAGGACTTATCCTAAAACACAAATAAGATCATGCTACTTGAACATCTGTGAAAGCTCTCTATAGCCATCATCATATGCCCCTGCTTACCCATCCAAACCACATTTTCTGTTGTTGCTCTCATGTAGCTGATGTTTAGATCACAGTTACATTTGTGATGTTGGCTCAACATGCCATGCATATTTATTCCTCATGCTTTTCCTTCTGTTTTTCTCACCCTCTGCCTTCCTTCTGTCTCTCCAGATGAACATATTATTCTTCTCTTAAGGACCAGTTTAGTAAATATTTTTCTGAAGTCTCAGACCTCTTCATTGTGTCCTTTTGTTTCTTGCTATATTTCTGTTTTCACTCGCTTAAGTGAGTATTTGTTTAGTGTGTACTATGTGCCAGGCATTGTAGTCAATCCTCTTATAGGAAGGACTCTTTCAAATACTAAACCAGTATTGTCAGAGTACCTGGGGTAAAGTAGAGGGAAGAAGGTAGAACACTTTGTGAGATGAGAATGAGAGTGGAGGAATAAGAAAGGCTTAACAATTCTACAGCATCATATTTTTATTTAATCTGTCAACTAAAACAGAAGGCAGAGATATAATAAGTAAAATAAAAATGGTTTATTCAAGGTATGGTTTAGGACAAATTGCCTGGAAGGAGAAAACTTCTGGTTTTCTGGACATGTACCCATTCAAATGGTGACCCAGAAAGCTGGTTTACATAACAAAGAGAAAGGCAAGAAGATGGGAGGTTACAAGTTTATTGTCAGGAGTTTACATTAGTACATTTAAAATAATGCAGGCAACTGACCTTACCATATTCTTTGCATTGGGACTCAAAACTATAAAAGGATTATAGATTTTACAACGTGACTCTGACTGTTTCTTCATCCTATTAGTCTAGCTTGTTTACTGTCAACTAAAACATGCCAGTAACCCCGATTATGTGGGGCCTAACCAAAGTCTCAGGCTTATGCTTTAAAGGGCTTTAAGATTTGTATTCTGCAGACTGCTCTGAACTCCCATTTTCCCCACAAACCAATACATTTGTTGAAATACCTCTTCAATTTCAGAGCATTTGCCTAATGCCCATGCTGTGGTATATTTCTCTGTGTGGGGTCTGATTGGCATTGTAGTTAGAGCAGGACACTTACTCTGTGTCCAGAACTCTGACAAATGCTTCATGAATTAAGGACTCAACTCCTGTGGCACATATCTACTCCTACCAGACAAGCTGCAAGGCATGTGTCTATTTTTTTAGCAAATTTTGGATTCTATATTTAAGTCTGGAAATCCATTTCCTGATTTTTCCCCTCTTTCTAATTACTTATAGAGTGCTTATAAAGTAAAGAACTCCAATTTTGGAGCCTAATATTCCTATGTTCAGATACAGGCTCTACCATGAGAACAAATCACTAAATATATTATTAGTTGTATAATTCTTACTATTGGCATTGTTCTGCCCTTACTGTGATTGCCTCTCTACTAGAAATGGGTGGTAATCCCATTTGGGGAGGGGAGGCAATTTAGAGAAAATCCTTTAATTAGTTATTGGATTTGTTTTCAAGCTTCCTAAGGAAGAAAAAGAATTATTCCTATGCTTGTTCCAAACCTCCAAAGCCACTTTTGCCTCTGCTGCTCCATCCTTATAACTTCCTATGGAGACTTGGGTCCCAATTAAAGATTGTTTCTGAAGATATCTCCCCAGGTATCTTTGAAGTTCCAGTTCCCCTTTGTCTAACAACAATAGAGCCAGTTTGCCACTATCATCTGATTTAGTTTGCTTGTATTGAGGAGGAGTTGGTATTATTCAGTGGAAATTTTCCTGGCCGTAAAGCTATACAACACTTAACCTTAAAGAGTACGTTTTCCAGGACCAGCAGTTAGCGTAATGGCTATGTCACTGAACTCCAATGTGTTTGACCGGGGTTTGAGGCCCGGACCCAGTGGCTTAAACACACTGGGCATGTGTGCCTGTGTGTGCCCAAGATCCTGAGAAGAGAATGGAGGAAAAGGGGTTGCGGCATGGCCATCCCCCCTGGGGGATGATTTCTCACTTTCTGTCTCTGTCTCTCTCTGTCTTTCTGGTGAGTGCATGTGCCCTATACCGAAAATATCTCCAAAAAAAAGAGGGAGTATCTGACCTTGAGGATGAGCTGGTCTTTTGGGAGACAAATCTTCTCTGGTTTATATAACAAAGAGAAGAGTAAGAAGATTGCCCAGAGTTAATATTTGTACATTTAAAGCATGGTAAGTGAATGAAAGTTAACTGATACTTTTCCTTGCTCTATAAAGCTTCCAGTAATTATGTTTCCTTATCTATTCTGTGAGTTTAGCAGAGCCCTTAAAGATGGTGATAAACTTTAGATTTATAAGATTTATAGTATCTTTGAGATATGATTACGCTGCATAAAAAGCACTCACCATACATGTCCAAATATAAAAATGTTGATGTTGATAATGAAGAAGAAAAGGATTTATTGTAATATTTTTCAAAGTTTATAGCAATAGACCCGTTACCCCCAAATAAAATTTCATATGACTCCAAAATATAAACCAAACGAAATGTATTTTGCTACTAAATCAAAATGTTTAACATTTATTCCTAAATTCAGTAAAAAGAGACTGAAAAATAAACATAAAAATCTGAAGTTGAAAGCTATAGAAATCTTAGTCTCCAGTTTATTTCTGTTTCGTATTGCTTATACAGTCTTGAGAAAAATTCTGATGCATCCAAATGAATAGTGAACATCATGTGGTGAGGACTTTTTGATTTAACACTTAATCTTGCCATCTCAGGATACACTTAAGTTAAACAGACAGCCAACAAACCTGTATTTTAGGTTTACACACAACTCTTTTCTTTCTGTCTTTCAAATGCATGTGCACATACTTACACACACACAAATGCACACACATATAGTATACATTAACATAATTAGTGGTAGCTTCTAATGTGTTAATGTATACTATATAACCTATTTGAGCAGTACATGCTTTGATTTATTGCAGTTTAAAAATAGTTGAAAATATATTGCTTAAAGGAAACTAAGACACAATCTTGTGCAATAGTTAAAGTACCTCTACAGGATTAAAGCACTGAATTATATAATGATCTGTCATTAAACTTCATTGGATAGAATGAACTTCTATAGAAAGTAAAAGAAGAAAGAGGTCAATATGGATTGTAGTTAGGGAAGGCTTTAACAAAACTCGGGTTTGTGCTGGCCCTTAAAGGAACAGTAGAAAACTGATGATAAATATCTATACCTGTATATTCTAGAATTTTCAGAACTTCCCTGACTTCAAGTTTTCTTTTCTATGTCTTTATAAATGTATTTGTCCGAGTTGATGACTCATCTTTGCTTTGAAAATGTATCTTTTTACTACTGGGGACACAAATTGATCAGAGAGCATGAGCAAAAATAGGGAAGAGAAATCAGGATGCTACTAGTGTATTGTCTGAAGAAATTGGATAAAGGGGGACCAGCAGTTAGCGTAATGGCTATGTCGCTGAACTCCCATGTAGTCAACCACGGTTCAAGTCCTGGACTGGGTGACTTAAACTCACACCGGGTGCATGTACATGTATGCCCAAGATCCCAAGTGGAGAATAGAGGAAAAGGGATTATGGCATGGCCATCCCCCCTGGGGTGGAGGGGGGGGTGATTCCTCGCTTTCTGTATCTCTGTCTCTGTCTTTCTGGCGAGTGCATGCGCCCTATAGCAAAAACCTCTCCGGTGGGGAAAAAAAAAGAGAGAGAAATTGGATAAAGGCACATTTCCTTTAGGTAGCCATAGTTCTGAGCTATGCTGCATTCCGTGATGAGAATAAGCAGGCTGACTTTAGCCCCCATTTGCCCCTTCAGTCAGGTTTCCTTTTGCAGTGAACCCTATGAACAACCCTATGAACAACTGCTGCTCTAGCAGGAATTATGAATATGGTTGAGCGGAGGACAGTGAAAAGAGCTATCTGGCTAAAGCACAGGAGGATTATTGTGGAGGTGAGGGAAATGACTGTGGATAATCGGAACACGATCAGGCTAGGAGAGACTCCATGTTGAGGCAGAGAATTTGGCTTGATTGAGTGGGCATGTGGGTACTGTTACAATTTCTTAACCAGGTGAAGGATAAAAGTAGTGATTTAAGAGAATAGTATATAGAGGAGCCATTGGGTGGTGTGGTGGTTAAGGGTGCTGGACTCCCACATGGCCAACCATAGTTTGAGTCCAGGACCTGGCAGCTTTCTCACTCCTCCCCTCATCCTGCTCTGTCCCTATCTGGTCACATTAAAAAATAAGTCAATAAATAAATAAAGTTAAATAATTCTTTAATAAAACAAGAGAATAGTATATAGAGGGAAGAAACTAAAGGCAAAGATTTGATTATAGCTAAAGAATTTTTAAAATGATTTTATTTAACTTTATTTATTTATTTATTTTATTATTTTAATTTGAGCAGAGAGGGACAGAGAGAGAGAGAAAGTGAAAAAGCAAGCCACCAGATTCAGGATGCAAACCACGGTTGGCTTCATGGGAGTCCAGCACCCTTAACCACCATGCCACCTGCTAGCCCCAAGCTACAGGATTTATAATAGAAGTGTAGATAGAGAGGTAGGGATAGATACATGGAACATACATACATCACACATACATATAGAAAATTCTTGGTCATTATATTTATGTTGTGTGTGTGTGTGTGTGTGTAGCGTACAGGGAGTTATATATACAGGCAATTATCTGCAATAAAAAAAGTGAGAAAGACCCATTGATCATGTCTATATTTCCCCAAAATTTCTATCAATAGCTGGCAGAAGCCAGGGGCATGTACATTCCATAATCAAGTTGTTAATAATGAAAGACTCTATTTAGAGAGATGTTACTGTGGGCTAAGGGCTGGAATCAAACCATTAGATCACATTCAGAACTTTCTCTGCTATTTCCTAGCTGTTTCTACCTGGGGAAGTCATTTTCACATTTGTTGTGTCCCACTGTTTGTTCTATTTGTGAAGTAATACTACCTACTTCATAGAGTTAATAAGATGTTTAAATGAGACAACGCACATAACACTCTTACCACTGTTCCTGGCATTCAGTATGTGTCAATTAAATCTTACTTAATATCATTATTACTGATGTTATGGTTACTGTTAGGAACTTGACACTAACCATTTCAATTCTTCCATTGGTGCCTCATTTCTTCTGCTCTACTGCTCAATTTCTGAATCCAGTTCTCACACTCCAATAAGTCATATAACCTTCTTGCCCTTATGAAGTATCCACATATTTAAAGCCATTTGTACAAGTATTATTTCCTCAAAGGAAGCGTTACCTGAACCCCATTTAGGATTGCAGTGTGGTCATCCTCCCAGTGGGTTTTCTCACTCTGTCTCTCTGTCTCTTTCTGTCTCTCTGGTGAGCGCATGTGCCCTATAGCAAAAATCTTTCTAAAAAACTTTTTTAAAGAGTAAGAATAAGTGGAATAAAATAAATGAATAGTTCTTAAAAAATAAAAAGAGAATACCTACATCATGACTGTAAGGATTAGCTATTATATCTCTATGTGCTATTATATCTCTTATATGTGCTCAATAAACTTTAGTTGTTATTAGCAGTTAATTATACCTCTGTGGTATATCTCGTCGTCTTCCAACTTCCTGATTAAAGATGGCACTAATAGTCAGAGGTCATACCAGTGATTCTTAAGTTCAAGTGAAGACTAGTTAGCCTCATGTTATAAAGGGATATATATGTTTAATTTCACCTCCCAAACTTATAATGGTATTCTTAGCCTGGTCATCTTTAAGGGCCTCAGAGGATAAAAAGGTATTTCTCCTGTCCTTATGTATTCAGCTTTGCCCACTCTGCTTCTAAATAGTCTGACAAATGAAAGCGGCAATTCTTTATGAAGGACACCTGCTTGCTTCAAGCTGGATGGAGGCCAGTTATTCTGGATGGGCCATTGAAGAGCCATATGACTTTCAGTCACTATTTACTTGGAACAGAGTGAGAGGAAGGATTTATATCAAGTTACCAATCCCCTGAGCCTGCCCTGTCCTAAGCTGTCCTCTTTATTTTTCATGTCCACTTGTAGCTGCCAGTAACAGTGACATACTTTTTCATATTCATAATAGAACCTTACAGTATTTTAAGGCAGAAGCCTCTGAGAAGCACCAAGGCTCTTACTGCAGCTCATCTGTCCTGAAAAACAGCTACAAAAACCTGTCAATCTTTGCTTTTGTTAGGATAGAATGCTTGACTTCATAACTGCCATCCATTTTCTCAGGATAAGGAAAGATATATTACCATTACAAACAACTCTC
>NW_006159543.1:1175108-1180923 GCF_000334495.1 Tupaia belangeri chinensis | reverse complement strand
CCCTTAACCACCATGCCACCTGCTAGCCCCAAGCTACAGGATTTATAATAGAAGTGTAGATAGAGAGGTAGGGATAGATACATGGAACATACATACATCACACATACATATAGAAAATTCTTGGTCATTATATTTATGTTGTGTGTGTGTGTGTGTGTGTAGCGTACAGGGAGTTATATATACAGGCAATTATCTGCAATAAAAAAAGTGAGAAAGACCCATTGATCATGTCTATATTTCCCCAAAATTTCTATCAATAGCTGGCAGAAGCCAGGGGCATGTACATTCCATAATCAAGTTGTTAATAATGAAAGACTCTATTTAGAGAGATGTTACTGTGGGCTAAGGGCTGGAATCAAACCATTAGATCACATTCAGAACTTTCTCTGCTATTTCCTAGCTGTTTCTACCTGGGGAAGTCATTTTCACATTTGTTGTGTCCCACTGTTTGTTCTATTTGTGAAGTAATACTACCTACTTCATAGAGTTAATAAGATGTTTAAATGAGACAACGCACATAACACTCTTACCACTGTTCCTGGCATTCAGTATGTATTAATTAAATCTTACTTAATATCATTATTACTGATGTTATGGTTACTGTTAGGAACTTGACACTAACCATTTCAATTCTTCCATTGGTGCCTCATTTCTTCTGCTCTACTGCTCAATTTCTGAATCCAGTTCTCACACTCCAATAAGTCATATAACCTTCTTGCCCTTATGAAGTATCCACATATTTAAAGCCATTTGTACAAGTATTATTTCCTCAAAGGAAGCGTTACCTGAACCCCATTTAGGATTGCAGTGTGGTCATCCTCCCAGTGGGTTTTCTCACTCTGTCTCTCTGTCTCTTTCTGTCTCTCTGGTGAGCGCATGTGCCCTATAGCAAAAATCTTTCTAAAAAACTTTTTTAAAGAGTAAGAATAAGTGGAATAAAATAAATGAATAGTTCTTAAAAAATAAAAAGAGAATACCTACATCATGACTGTAAGGATTAGCTATTATATCTCTATGTGCTATTATATCTCTTATATGTGCTCAATAAACTTTAGTTGTTATTAGCAGTTAATTATACCTCTGTGGTATATCTCGTCGTCTTCCAACTTCCTGATTAAAGATGGCACTAATAGTCAGAGGTCATACCAGTGATTCTTAAGTTCAAGTGAAGACTAGTTAGCCTCATGTTATAAAGGGATATATATGTTTAATTTCACCTCCCAAACTTATAATGGTATTCTTAGCCTGGTCATCTTTAAGGGCCTCAGAGGATAAAAAGGTATTTCTCCTGTCCTTATGTATTCAGCTTTGCCCACTCTGCTTCTAAATAGTCTGACAAATGAAAGCGGCAATTCTTTATGAAAGACACATGCTTGCTTCAAGCTGGATGGAGGCCAGTTATTCTGGATGGGCCATTGAAGAGCCATATGACTTTCAGTCACTATTTACTTGGAACAGAGTGAGAGGAAGGATTTATATCAAGTTACCAATCCCCTGAGCCTGCCCTGTCCTAAGCTGTCCTCTTTATTTTTCATGTCCACTTGTAGCTGCCAGTAACAGTGACATACTTTTTCATATTCATAATAGAACCTTACAGTATTTTAAGGCAGAAGCCTCTGAGAAGCACCAAGGCTTTTACTGCAGCTCATCTGTCCTGAAAAACAGCTACAAAAACCTGTCAATCTTTGCTTTTGTTAGGATAGAATGCTTGACTTCATAACTGCCATCCATTTTCTCAGGATAAGGAAAGATATATTACCATTACAAACAACTCTCTAAATCTCAGTGACTTAAAATAACAAAGGTATATTTTTCTTGTTTACATTACATGTCCATCATGAATCACCTGGGGGACATTATGTGGTCCTCAATATAGGACCCAGATGGAACAGCTGCCATCTGGAACATTGCCTATTGTTGTGGTAGGGGGAAAGAGAGCTCTGGAGGTCTTGTACTGGACTACAATTAAATCTTATTTCTGGGCAGAACATGTCACTTTTTCTCATGTCATTGGTCAGCCTTGATCAGAGGTCTACTAGGGACCAGGACGTGCAATCCTACAGTGTTTCCTAAAAGTGGAAAGCTGGAAATATTCGGTGTGCAGGACTAATAACCCCCTCATACTCCTACTTAAGGCACCCTACATAGAAAGAAGTTTCTGGTCTCTCTAGTCCTTTCCCTTTCCCATAACATCTTGCTAAGTCACTACCCTTCAATTTCACCCATTCTTATTTCCTTGTTTCTGCAAAATCCAAGCAAGTTCTTGTCAGTTTGGTAATTTTTATGCATACTGCCAGCTGTGTTAATACAAGGTATTTTTTTTTTCTTGATTTGAATCTCTTTTATGCTTCTGGTATTTCTGCAGATGCATGTTTCAATGATATAGAGATACTGATTTAGAATGGTTTTGTTTGAATAAAAATGCTCTCTTTTTGACTCTTCCTCACCTCCTGCTGTTTATTGTTATGGTAACGGTTCGCTTTAATTCTGTGATCCTGTGACCATAAAGATGAGATTAAATGACTTTCCCAAGGGTTTGTAACTACTTGGTATTAGAGAAGCCTGAACTAGAACGCAGAGTTTTTGACTCATAAATAGTTTGATTTCTTTTTATTAGGCCAGGTCCTATTATAAAGAAAGTTGTATAACTAATGGCAGTGTTATTTAGTCCCAGAGACAACTGGTAACAACAGAATCTGGTCTTTAATCTTAAACAAAAGGAATTGTCCATTTAAATGTCTCCTTTTGACTATTTTGATAAACTCCATGTCATAAAATCAAATTGCTAGGATTCCTTCGCCAACAAGCTTATATTCTTTCTTGAAACAAACAAAAAGCTGTCCCCAAATGGATTAATGAGGTGATCTGACTATGGTAAAATGTAAAGAAATAAGAATTTTCACCACCTCTGCTGAATCTCAATCTACAGTAAGGAATTGTACACATTATATTGTTGCATGTTTGTTTCTTACTACAATAGTATTTACTGGGTCGTTGGGAAGTCACAATGCATTTTTGCATAGAAAAATACATCATGACTTTACCAACAACCTATAGCATGTCAGATAATCTTGAGGGAATAAAATTACAAATGGAATCAATAACTTTGTGAGAGCTCCACTGCATATGCTGTGCCAACCTGTCTCTATCAGTAGTTAATTTTTTATGACATGTTGTAGGCTCGAGGCATGTGTCATTTACTATAAAGTTCTTTAATGATGTCTTTTGTTTTAACCCAATTTTCTACTTTTTAACCCAATTTTCTATTGATAATGGCTTAAGGAAAGGCCCTACCTAATGAGACTGACTGAAAATCAATATGATAAAAGAGGTATCTCTAATATAAGGCACAGGGTTCTTTTCAAGATATCAACCAAATGTGACATGGGTTGTCCATAGTACCTGCAGCTACCAGGAACTTCTGCCCAGGCTATAGTTGAGGAATACAGCATTAGATTTGCATGTAGATTCCAATTATATAAATTGTACATTAGAAGGTCAGTGATTAAGGTGCTGGACTCCCAAGTGGTCGACTACGGTTTGAGCTGAAAACTCACACCGGGCATGTGTGCATGCATGCCCCAAATCCCTAAAGGAGAATGGAGAAGGAACTGAGGTCATCTGCCTGAGGGTGATTTCTTGCTTTCTGTCTCTCTGTCTCTCTGGGAGTGCATGCACCCTACTAGACACCCCCCCAAAAAAAAAACTCAAAAAAATAAAAATAAAAATTGTAAATTAGGAAGAAAAAAAACATTTCAAACAAAGCTATGCAGAAATGACTAGAATAATATTCTGAATTGTTTCAATATATTGTACATTTTGTCCTCTGGCACTTGGTGATCTGGATTTTATTCTTCTGGCACTGAAATCTGGGATTTTCATTATATGTAGAAGCGCAAAAATAGATTTGCAAAGACACTGATCATTAGTGCAAAGTTGAAGCCAATTTCATTTATGGTATACCTGTCAGGACAGAAATAATATTTCATAATATTATTGGAATTTGTTTTTTTCATGTATATTTAATATTGAAATAATATTTTCTTATGGTCTAGTTTCTTATAGTCATATAACCACCAAGCTGACTTTTTTCTTATGGAAAATTTCATACATGAACAAAGCAAAAAGAGTAGCCCAAGGAGGTCTTCGAAAAGTTCATTGAAAATGCATATTATGGGAGCTAGTACGTGGTGTGGTGGTTAAGGCACTGGACTTTCACATGGCTGACCTTGTTCAAGTCCCAGACCCAGCAGCTTGAAAATCACATCGGAGCATGTGCATGCATGCCCAAAGTCCTGAGAGGAGAATGGGGTAGAAGGGATTGTGGTGTGGCCATCATCCCTGGAGGGTGATTCCTCACTCTTTGCTTCTCTGTCCCTCTCTGGTGAGCATGCATGGCCTATGACAAAAACACTAAAAAATAAATACTATGAAAAAGCAATGCATGGATTTCAATATTTTTGCACTGAAATAAACTCGCACATGAATTCTGTTTTTTTCCATGAATGTTTTGAAGTCCCTGTGTATGAGTCCATGGTCCTATCACCAAGTATTAACTATCAATATTATCAAATTGTGGCCAATGTTCTATGAGACCTTTATGAAGATAATCATAATTATTTGCATTTCTTGACTGCAAACTATTTTTTAATATCTTTTTGCTTTTTTTAAAAAATATATTTTTAAAAATTTGCTATAGGAAAAATAAAGGGGGGTGGCGGTACCAGCAATTGGTGTGATGGTTATGTCTCTGCACTCCCATGTACTCCACTACAGTTCTAGTCCCGGACCTGGTGGCTTAAACTCACACTAGGCACGTGTGTGTAAGTGCCCAAGATCCTGAGAGGAGAAAGGATTATAGTGTGACCATCCCCCCTGGGGAGTGATTTTTCACTTTCTGTCTCTCTGTCTCTCTCTGTCTTTCCGGCGAGCGCATACACCCTACAGCAAAAATCTCTCCAAAAAAAAAAATTTGCTATAGCATGAGTGTACTTAATGGAGAGAGACAAAGAGAAAAGGAAAGTGAGAAATCACTTCCCATGGGGGATAGCCATGCTGCAATCCCTTTAACTCCATACTTCTCTCCAGATTTTGGGCACACAAACCCACTTTTTTTTTCATGCTTCTTTGTCTAGGACTTGAACTGTGCTATCGGACAATTGAGAATCAACTGCCTTAACTATCATGCCACGTGGCTGGTCCAATGCCTTTTCACTTTCTATGGCAACCATGTTAGACTTTAAAAAAGTTATTGTTTACTTAATTTTATTCATTATTACTTAATTTATTATTGTGCTCACTAGAGAGAGACACACAGGGAGAGGAGGAAAACAAGAATGCAAACGCTGGTTCAAACTCAAACAATGGTTGGCCATGTGGGAGTCCAGAGACTTAACCACCATGCCACCTGCTGGGTCCAATATTAGGCTTTTACATAAGGAAAGATTTTTATTAAACCCACTTGAAAATATTATCCATAGCATTCATGCAAAAGTGAACCACAGATGTCAATTTCCTAAGATATTCTTAGAGACAAGGGGAGCCAGCTTTCTTCTATTAGCACCTATTCATTATATCAGAGCATTTAACATCTAGAAAAAGTACTACTGCTTCTCAAACTGGTCTGACAACATTTGGGCATCAGCAAATCTGTTCTTTGGAATCCATAAGTTTTTTTTTTCTCCTGAAAATATTTTTTAAATTAATCCCCTAAGCATTGTCACAGCATACAAAATACAAAATGTGGTTTCCCATCTAGAATACACTGCATAGTGGCTTAATCATGCATGTTATCACCAACTATTTTCCATTTCTA
>NW_006159543.1:1168711-1174144 GCF_000334495.1 Tupaia belangeri chinensis | reverse complement strand
TGTATGATCTAGTCTGCTTTTAATACTTTCAAGGAAGATTTTGACTTCCTGTATTATAGCCTTCATCTTTAACAATTCCATTGAATTCTTTTGTAACATGTGTAATTCCTCTTTTAGTTCTTGCAAGAATTTCCTCCCCTCCTGGAACTCTTCAGCTCCTTTCTCCTTTATCTTCTGTAGTTCATTGTCTCTCTTCTCTTCCATCTCTGTTAGCTTTGCCTTTATGAATGTTCTAAATTCTTTATCAGACATTTCCATGATTTCCATTGAACGGTTTGTGGATGAAGAGGAGTTAGTCTTTTCCCTTGAAGAAGAGGTATTTTCTTGCTTTCCCATATTTCTTGTGGCCCTATGGTGATTTCTTGTCATCAGATGGATGGTGTGTTTCTTCCCAAAGTTGAAGGTTAAGATGAGCGTCAAGGAGCATGCAGAAAAGGAAACAGAGAGAGAGAAACAACAGCAACAAAAACAACCAAGAAACAGAGAAAGAAGAAAAAACTAAGAAAAAACTTAAAAAATTATTTTTTAAAAAGAAAAAGCAAAAATTAGAAAACTGTGCAGTGAAGCACGCTGTGTGAAATCACTAGTTCTCAGGAGCCATGAAGTTGTCTTTAAAAAGACTTGTTCCCTTGCCTCTCTTGGGAGGAGAGGAGGAGATGGGATTACGTAAAGAGAGAGGAGGGGCTAAAAGGAGAGAAAACGCTTTACATTAAAAAGTTTAAAAAGGAAAAATTATTAAAAAAAAAAGAGAAGACAGAGATAGAGGTAGAGACAGAGAAAGAGACAGGAGGCTTGAAAGTCTTCCTACCACTGTAGTTTGTGGGCTGGAGGCTGAATTATCAGTGGAAAATCTTTATTTCTCTTATTCCCCTGAAATCACTAGCTCTCAGGAGCCATGAAGGTATCTTCAAGAACTCCATAAGTTCTTAAGTGTATGTATGTATTTGTTTATTTTCATAGAAGAGAGACAGATACCCTTGACAAATCTCACCACAGTGAAATCCTGCTGGCCTTCCAGCAAATCAGGTCATAGGCACACCCACAGATGAGCTTACCCAGCATTATTAGGTTGAATTGAGATCCAAGCCTGGGGCCTCCCGTATGTCTCCAGTATTATTGTGCAGCAGTGCTCCACTGCCTCTGCCTCTAAAGTTGGGCTTCCAAAAGTTCTTCTGTTTAAGAAGCATTGTTCAGACAGATGCCAATCTGGTAATAATCATTTTGAGTATTCACATTTATACTCAGGTTGAATTCTTTCTTTTGTTTTTTTCTTTTTACTTAAATTCTTTTTATTTTGAAGTCGACTCTGATTTTATGGAATAGTTATAAAAATAGTAGAGAGTTCTTCTATGCTCTTCATATAACTTCCCCTAATGAAAACATCTTAACTATGACACATTTATCAAAAGATATTTTCATTGGAACATCAGTGTTATACTCTTTAAGTAAGCTACAGGCTTTATTTGGATTTCACCAGATTTTCTGCTAATGTTCTTTTTTCTGTTCCAGGATTCAATCCAGGCTATCATATTTGATTTAGCATTCTTTTATTGTTTATTTATCTATATATTTTTGGAGAGGTTTTTGCTATATGGTGCGTGTGCTTGCCAGAAAGACAGAGAGAGAGAGAGAGAAAGTGAGAAGTCAGCCCATCCCTACATCCCTCTGTCCCTCCCCTCACCCCGTTTCTCTTTTTCTTTCACTCACTGTAGGAAGAACACTTTACATGAGATCGACTGTCTTAATAAATTTCTAGGAGAGAAACACAGTATCATGGACTATAGGTAAAATGTTGTACAGATCTCTAGAATTTATTCATCTTGCCTAACTGAAACTTTATACCCATTGATTAATAACTCCCCAAGACAATCTCAAGTAGATCTGTTTAAACCATTTACATGTCTTATGCCAGTACTTGTCTTTTAAAATGGAAATGAATTATTAAAAGACATCTTCATAAAATAAGATTTAACTTTCCTATGCTAGCATTTCTCAAATAGGTCTGTGAATCTATTCTAGGGTTACTTAGAGTTCTGAAGGATGGAAAATATCATCCCAAGGGAAGAAGTTTTGTTAACAAGTTGGCATCAAAACAAATACACAGACCCTGTGGGTTATATTAGTTGTGCTTAGTGAACAGAATGTGGACATTCCGGTGGAAGAAAAAGCTTTCCAAAAAATATGGGATTGGAAAGATAGTAATGAAAATAAGGATAGAAAGTATATTGGAACTGGATTATTAGTTTTTCTTTTTAATGAACTCGTACTTTAATTCTACTTTTCGGCAAACTTTCTTTAGTTGCTAGAGGTCACTTGTGCTCCTCAAAGAGAGGGAAGGAGAAAGTACCCACCAGTGGGGTGTGGTTATGATGCAATCCCTTCTCCATTTCCCCCATCCTGTTGGGATTTGAGGCATACATACACACCTGCCCAGTGTGTTTTACAAGCAACTGGGGTCAGGATTTGAACTTGAGACAACCATGTGGAATTTGGCCTCCTTGACCACTCATACACAGGGCTGGCTCAAAACTATATAATTTAAACCAAAACAAAATATCTATGATCAAGTTATTTATTCTACATTTTTATATATTTTCCATTACTGTGAAATCGTTTTACACGAGGCTAGAAATGTTATCTTTTGTAAAGGTGGATTCTGTACATTTTGTAGGTTTAGTAGGAAAGTATTTTGGAGGTCATTTAATTTTCTCTATGTACAATGTAGAAGCCCATTTACAAATTTATATAGGCTATACTGGTAAAATATTTTCTTTACACTTGTGTCCATTAACAAGCATTGAATTCAACAACAATTAATATGTTAGTCTTTTATTGTCACATAGAGCTGAGCATTTTGTTTGGTTGTTTTTTTATTAGGGTTTTGCTATATGCTGCACGCACTTGCTAGAGAAAGAAGGGAGAAACAATGAGAGGGAAAGTGATAAATCGTCTCCTTAGAGGGGATGACCACACCGCAGTCCCTTCTCCTCCACTTTTCTATTGAAAATATAGGGCACACACATACACACACTCAGTGTGAGTTTCAAGTCACCAGGTCTAGGACTCAAACCACAGTCAACCATATGGGAGTCCAGCAACTTAACCACCATGCCATCTGCTTGCCCCAGAGCTGAGCAATTTTTTAAAACAAATTATACCTATGTTACAAGGAACAATAATATGGTAGGGGAAGGGTTTCTATCTACTGTCACGAAGGCTATTCAGTGGTAATAAGGAACTTCTAGAGATATACTAGTGTTTTCATTTCTCACTTGAGAACTATAAAAGAATGAGAACATTGTTTAAGCCATTCTATGTCAATTAATCACTACTACTACTAATAATAACACAGCAAAATGATGGTGATTATACGAAATGCCAGTCATTTTACTACGAACCTTACATTTTTTCAGTTCACCCTTACAACACACCAATGGCAGTAAGGTGGGAGGATTTTTCTTCTCTTTGCTTAAGATGCTATTGATAGCAAGCAGTATGCTTTGGTGGAAGTCCCTAGAGTTCATCTGTTTGGATTTAAAATGAGCAGTTTCTTTTTTCCCATCTAGCAGTGGGTTGCTTTGCTATAAACTCATTCCCATATCACAGTATGAGTACTTCATCAGCGTCTAATATTTGCATGCAATTAACAAAATCTTCTTTACATGTACTATCAGATTTGATCCTGGCAAGTACACAGTGAAGAAAGAATACAGTATTACACTAGTTTTACATAGTGGAGGCTAATTTTTATAAAGATGGAGGCTAAGATATTTTTAATTGATCAAGATCAAAGCCTTCTTCACATCTTATGCTACTGTTATATTGAATCTTGACTTCCCTTTAACCATTGAAATGACAGTCATCTTTTTTCTCACTTGATAAGGAGGAAAATTAATTCTCATTTACTGTGTCCTTCTGTACTCAACATGCTATCAGGCTACAATAGGCATTTAATGAATGCCATAAATGCCTATATACCTGGCTAGTTAGATTTTTTACTTAACTGGATGAAGGGTTAGGAGAATAAAATAAATTTTAGGTAATGCTTTCCATTGGTTAGTATGTGGCAATTACATTAAGATATGTAATCTCTAAATGTTAGCAGCTTCCAACTACAGAAGGGCTCCAAATATTTTCCCTGCTACTTGTCACACACTATCTAAAAGTAGACTATTTTTAGTTCATTCCTTTGGCCACCGACACACCTAGATGTTATCCTGAATTACATATCTCTCTAGAAACCACAAGTAATTCCCACATTAGAACAAATTATTCTTTTTGTTTGTTTGTCAGTCTTTGCTGAGGATTCTACTAGGGTAGTTTTGAGAGAGTTGAAAAAAATTTTTTTGGAGCACGGATCACCACTTGGGAGCATTGTGGATGGGTATTTTAACAAATTGTTTATTATATAATTATACTTGTTGAGCATAAACCATGTGCCAAAATCTATACCATAAATACTATCATTACCCCATTTTAAGAAATCTGAGACTCAGAGGAGTTAAATAACTTGCTTATTGAGTGGCATGGTGGTTAAGGTGCTGGATCCCACATGATTGACCCCACAGTTTAAGTCCTGGACCTGGCAGTGGGTGCAAGTGTGTGCATGCACAAAATCCCAAGAGAAAAATGAAGGAGAAGAGATTGAAGTATGGCCATCCCTCCTGGGGGCGATTTTTCTCTTTCTCTCTCTCCCTCTGTCACTCTCTGTCTCTGCGATTGTCCATGCCTTATGGAAAAAAACTAAAAATGATGAATTTTTTCTTTAGTTTTTAAATTTCAATTTTATACATTCAATCACATGTTACTTAGCTTGCAAAGTGAAAAATGATTAATTATTTTTTAAATTTTTGCTGAGGTTCAAACCGAACCGCTTTCTTCAAGTAATTAACCAAAATGACAAACAAGGGGAAAGAGGAGAGGCACCCGATATATGTTCTCCAGGCCTTTTAGAAAACATGGAGTGGTTCCTTTGTCAACATACAAGTGAATCTATAAGAAAGGTTATATTGTAAACATCAGGGGAATGAGTAATGCCCCACAAATGTTACCATAGCAAAACTGGAAGAGTCTACAGTGTTACCCAGCATGTGTTGGCATGGTTGTAAACAAACAAGTTAAGGTCTAGATTCTTGCCAAGAGAATTAATGTGCATACTGAGCACATTAAGCATTCTAAGAGCAGAGATAGCGTCCTAAAACATGTCAAGGAAAATGAACAGAAAAAGAAGAAAGCCAAAGAGAAAGGGGCCTGGGTTCAACTGAAGCGCCAAAATGTTCCACTCACAGAAGCACACTTTGTGAGAACCGATGAAAAGGAGCCTGAACTTCTGGAACTTGTTCACTATGAATTCATTGCATTATGAGTGTTAAAAATAAATAAACTCTGATCTATAAAATAAATAAATAAACCAAACCAAGGTCTAAGCCCAAA
>NW_006159543.1:1113792-1168674 GCF_000334495.1 Tupaia belangeri chinensis | reverse complement strand
GGAGAAGCAGGGAGGAGGAATGGAAAAGAATGTACAAATAGTTGCTAGGAAGATACCTGCGTGAGCCAAACATTTACTTAAGTTACAATGGAGACTTCAACCCCACGCGTGGGCTGAAGTCCTGTGGCAGGTATTTTGGCCTGAATTACTCTAGGTAAAAACTTCCTTTCATTCAGTATTACTGGCTACTTTGGCTTTGCTTATGCTTATTCAGTTACTCTCTTTGGTCCTCATTGTTGTTTCTTAGGTAGAGTCTGAATAATATAGTCATATCTTCTTTGCATGTCTTATCTTCAATGTGCACTTCAAAATGTTTTGCTGTAAATTTTTGCTTGTCATACAAGGCTAGCAGGAGCAAAGCATAAAATGCATAATGAGAGTTGCTTTTCACAACTAGTAAATTGAAAGATTGATCATTCTTCCAAAGTGAACATTAAAGAACCCATTCTCACAGGCTGAAATATTGGATAATATTACCTTTAACACTTAGTTTAGGGTATTCATATATGTTGTCCGAATCGAATACTCACCAGTTAATATGAGATAGGTAGGAATTATCATACCTATTTTATAGATTAAAGGGACTGAGAGGCTTCATGATATTAAGTGGTTAATGATTACCTGGCTGATAGAGAAATCATTTACAGAATCACAAGTTGAATCTGATCGTCTTTCCACAAATGCCACATTGCCTGTTCTGCTCATCCTATGACCTGATTCATCCCATCTGATGAAGAGTCTTACTGTTTTATTTATCTTTGAACCAAATAAATGATGTAGGCATTAAGTCCTAAAGTAGTTGATGGGACTGATCGAGGAGAGAGCCCATTTAATACCAGAATAATAAAAGGAATTTTTTTGGAGGTAGTAAAATTTGAGTTGCAACATGAAATTATGTTTTACCAAATTCCCTCATTATTTCATCAATCCTGAAGGTAGGAAAGGGATATATTTTCCTGATTCTAAATTGCAAGGACTGTGTATAGACATGTTCTGTAGAGAGTGGTGGGTGGGTGTGGGGTGATGTCTGTAGACCTTTAAAAGTATATTTACATGGGAACCAGCAATTAGCATAATGGCTATGTCGCTGGATTCCCACGTAGTCGACCATGGTTCGCGTCCCGGACACGGTGGCTTAGAACTCACGCTGGGCGTGTGTGCATGTGTGCCCAAGATCCTGAGAGGAGATGGAGGAGAAAGGATTGCGGCGTGACCATCCCCCCGAGGGTGATTTCTCACTTTCTGTCTCTATGTCTCTCTCTGTCTGTCTGGCGAGCGCACGCGCCCTATAGCGAAAACCTCTCAAAAGAAAAAAAAAAAGTATATTTACATGGGAGGGACCAGCAGTTAGCGTAATGGCTATGTCGCTGGACTCCCATGTAGTCGACCATGGTTCGCATCCCAGACCCAGTGGCTTAAAACTCACGCCGGGCGTGTGTGCGTGCATGCCCAATATCCCAAGATGAGCATGGAGGAGAATGGATTGCGGCATGGCCATCACTCCTGGAGGTTGATTTCTTGCTTTCTGTCTCTCTGTCTCTCTCTGTCTGTCTGTTGAGCGCAAGTGCCCTATAGCAAAAAACCTCTACAAAAAAAAAGTATATTTACATGAAAATCTATCAAGGTTCATTCAACTCTCAATACCTCTACAAAGCACGCTATGACCATTATAGTCTCCATTGATCTTTCTTTTCTCTGAAATCCTCTAATAATTTCAATATAAAATAGAGGTTACAAATTGGTGCCCATAATTCAAATCTAGTTCAAAGACATGTTTTGTTTTCTGCAGTGCTGCTGTATCTTGGATATAGGATTTTATTGGCTTTCTTAGAGAATGGGACAGGGCTCTGGCCCCTTGCCAGGCCCTCCAGGTGTTCTGGTGTGGTCAAATGCAGCCATATTGAGAGATTCAGGTTTCGACTGTTCATAGTTAAGGTCATATGTGGTCCATTGAACAAGATGATCTTCTTCTTCCTCAGTGATGATATAGAGTACATTTAAGAATGGGCTCAGCATTAACCCAATTGGATAGAGAAAATAGAAAATGGCATCAAGCTTTCTGAGTGATTAGATCACTGCCCTATTATATTTCTTTCTTTCTAAGAGCATTCTCCACTGAAAATGATTAAAGCCTTGTAGTTAACAAGCAGATTGAATATAATCTTGTACTCCTCAGCCTATTAGTCAGTAACTACTAAGCATAACTCTGAGAGGTTTGATTAGAGAGTTCCATTCAAAATCGTCATATATTGCATTGTTCATGTCTCTATGAATTTCTCTTTGTCCTGTGTAGTGGCCATAGATTTAACCTTCAAGCCATGCACTTTGTAACAAATGACATGGGGAAAGAATGAGACCTTTAATTAGTGTCTCTTGAGAATGTGAAGGTTCTGAACAGGTCTGCACAGATGAGATCCATGAGGTATTATCCACATTATCCTGGAAAACCAGTAGTAATAAATGTTTAACTCCTACATTACTTCAGTTTTTCTGACTCTCCAGAGTGCCATGGATCAATCCTGGGGAACCAGTTCTGAGTGGCTGTCTAGAAGCTAGGCAAGGCCAGTGCATTCTATTTCTATTTCCAAGCAGTAGAGATTGAATGTTGCTAGAAGCATAGAGATGCTTCTCATGATGGGCCAGGTTATTTTTTCCCTTCAGGGTCCTACAGAACATGCTAAATTCTCTTGAATAAACAGGAATCATGCTAGCCTCCAGTGTTACAATGAACTCTGTAAACCCGACAATCCATTGACTATATTCTATCCAACCGATTACTTCATTTCTTTTAAAATGTGTTAAGATTAAATCTAGACTGGAATGTGGCATAATATAAAACGTGGGGCTCAGCAAGGCTGACCAACATGAGATGGTTCTAGATTTGTGTCTGGAGACCTCTTTGAATATTTAGGGCCAGAGCATGCCTAAAATTCAGGACTGGCTGAGGCTCAGAGTGATTCATGGACTGAAAACCATGTTGGGTTTTTTTGTATGTGTGTGTGTGTGTGTGTGTGTGTGTGTGTGTGTCTGTCTGTCTGTCTGTCTGTCTATCTCTTTCACTTATGGAAAAGATAAATAAAACTTTAAAAAAGTATATCTGTCATAATCTTACACTTGAATTTTAATATTAGTACTTTAACTTCGAGATTTTCATTTCCTTATTTATTTGCTAGAGTGCATGTGCTATTGTCAGAGAGAGGGGGAGAGGAGAAAGCACCCCCCATGAGGCATGGTCACATTGCAATCCCTTCTCCTCGATTTCTGCCTCCTTTTAGGATTTTGTGCACACATGCACATGTATTTCTCAAGCTGCTAGGTCTGGAACTGTAATCATAGAGTTGGCCATGTAGGATCCAGCGACCTTAACCACCAGGCTACAGAGCCAGCCTGAGATTTACATTTTTATATAATTTTGTGTGAAACTGTGGTGCTGACTCTCTAGGATGAAGATCTCTAAGTAAAGTGGTTTATTATTATTATTATTATCATCATCATCTTATATTACTTTAACTTGTATAGCAGTCTGACTAGGTACCATTCAGAATGCTAAACAGATAGCATATATAACCTACTCCCAAATTCCACCATAAGATATTACCAACCTTCAGCTTTCTTCAAACCAGAGCATATGAGTCAAATGATACAGCCTATTAAGCCATGACTAACAAGTCCTTTCCCAAGGAAATCACTTCCTTGGCTTTGATTTTTTGGCATGCATACACCAAATGAATTACATGGGACTCCAGGCTGTGATGATTTTTTGATTCTGCCAGAATTTTGTTTTATTAGTTGTGACATGAAATTCAGTGTGTTGTCTCCTGGGTCAATAAAATGTCTTTGTTATGCAGTAGCTGTTATGCTAACAGATATATATCCACTTGGCTTATTAAAGGAGGAGTCTTTAAAAAGTTCGTTGAAAATACGTAATATATAAAAGTATGTGTGGATTTCAAAATTGTTTTGCATCAAAATAAAATCATACTGGGACCAGCAGTTAGCGTAATGGCTATGTCACTGAACTCCCATGGAGCCGACCACGGTTCGAGTCCCGGACCCAGTGGCTTGAACTTACGCTGGGCGCATGTGCATGCGTGCCCAAGATCCCAAGAGGAGAATGGAGGAGAATGGATTGTGGCATGACCATCACCCTGGGAGGTGATTTCTCACTTTCTATCTCTCTGTCTCTCTGTCTTTCTGGCGAGCGCATGCGCCCTATAGCAAAAACCTCTCCAAAAAAAATAAATAAATAAATAAAATAAACTCATACTTTAGTTTGATTTTTCTCACAAACTTCTTGAAGTCACTTCATATATTGTCAGATTCTCTCCTTTCCTATGTCAGTGGGTTTCATTTTCTGTCACTTGAGCTTGTAGTTCAGGTGGTTGGATACCAGAATGTCACAGGAGAGGCAAATGGATTTGGTATTTTTGTCAAAATATTGAGGGCAGCTGTGAAGTGGAATGATAGATGCAAGATCGCCTACAAATAGAAAATGGCCCCCCAAATGGCATATCACCATAATGCATCCTTACTATTCACCCCTGCTTCTTCTTCTTCTTTTTTTTTTTTTTTTTTTTTGAGAGGTTTTTGCTATAGGGCGCATGCGCTCGCCAGACAGACAGGGAGAGACAGAGAGGCAGAAAGCGAGAAATCACCCTCCAGGGGGAGATGGCCACGCCGCAATCCCTTCTCCTCCATTCTCCTCTCGGGATCTTGGGCACACACGCACATGCACCCGGCGTGAGTTTAAGCCACTGGGTCTGGGACGCGAACCGCGGTCGACTACGTGGGAGTCCAGCGACATAGCCATTACGCTAACTGCTGGTCCCCATTCTTTTTGAATATATAGCAGTCCTAGATTTAGTACTACATTCTTTCACATAATAAGCATAGACATATTAAGCAGTCAGAAACTGTGTTAGACTTTCCAGTGAGAAGATTATAAATAGAAACTCAGGCCAGGGTGTGAGTGAATATAAATCTTTTATTATTCTATGTTGTATGTGATCCTCTAACTAATATAATTACAGTAAATAGTAATAAAGTAATATTTATATACAAAAGTTGTTTTAGAAAGGCTAGATAAGTCTACAAATCTACTGACACCATTTCTCACTTTTAATACTGAACAGGCATTTTGGATGGATCCCAAAAGATATTTCCTGCTTTTCTGTTAAAACAAACACTAATGCTATTACTCTTGAGTCTTTTCTTTTTCCCTGATAAGGCTTATCACTGGCCCCTTTTCATTCAGCTATAGATATGTTTTAGTGACATTATTTTAGCCTTTGAAATGTGGCCCACAACGTGATAGCACCCCAATGGCCTCCCTTGCATAATCTCTATAAATCTCTCTTTTTTCCCTCTGATACCTGGCCTGTCTTCAACATTCAGCACACCCTCACTTCACCAGGACTAGAGGGTAAAAAATAAAAACATGAAATTAAAGAGATATACTTGAAATACCCGCAGGTTTTGCAATAAAGCTCAATGTTTTCAGCATTAACTTTGGCATGTACAGGCATCCTGGATTCACAGGCTTCATACTTACAGTTCTAAGCACTTAAAGTATATCTCATTCTCTTTTTTTTTTCTGCAGCTGTATTAGAATATCCTAGATAAATTAAATAAATAGATGACCTAGTACATTTATCTAACCTTCTGTTTTTTAAGCAGGTGGGAATAATGAAAATTCTCTGGGTACCAACTGGGGGTTTTCTGGCCCTCTCACTATGGCCTTCTGGAAATTCACTTCAGTACTTTCCTAGTTGCTTTATTTGTTAAATGGAGATAGCCATATCAGTCCTGCTCACCTCACAGGACTGTAGCCAAGTTCCCACATAATAGTGGATGTTTACACAAGGCTTTGCACAAATTTAAAGTCTTATTATTTCAGACGTTTCCCTTCCCTATCACAGAGGAAACAAAATCATCTACCTCTCTCTATCAACTGGCAATGAGAAAAAAAAAAGGATAAACTTATTATCATAACTATCAATTGTTCCTGTTGTTTCCTTGCAATTTTAAGGCATTATCCATTTACGAAATGAAAAGTAGCTCCTTAAGAAAACATTATGATCCTGCTATCAAATTGGGATTTATTGGCAAGATTTCTAAAAGAAGACAGTCACCAGTATTTGCCATGGCCAACCTCTGGAGCTTATCTTTCTTGTACATTAATCATCAAACTGAAGTGCAGTTTATTTTTTGTTTACTTTTGTTGTGCCAAAATTCTTCATCTTTGCAGATGTTGATTACTTCACAACAATCAAACTTTACAAACTTTAACAGCTTTTTGTACTGCCTTATAATGAGTTGGTATCCAAACAGATAATAATTAAAGTTTAAGAAATAATTGCTATCCAGACGGATATATAGTCTGTTTTGGAGTAAACATTCTCTGCATAAGCTTAAAAAAAAAATCTTTTGTCATTCCTGTGAGATGGAAATTGAATTCTCAATGGGAACGCCAGAGAAAATGGCAGCATGAGATACTAAAATATCACAGATGGCTGGAATCATGCTGGGGGGAGTATAGAGTAAGTCTTTGTTCACTCTAAAATGGTGGTAATCAGTTGCCAAACAGACATTTATTGATGACATTAATGAAGGCATTAAGGGATGAGGTAAGTTATATTTAAGTGTTAATATTCAGTACTTCCCTTAAAGAAATTGACCAGAGATGACCTTTAATATTTCTTGACTCTGTCATGTTTTATCCAAAAACTAAAAGCAGCAGCTAGCAAATTTTATGTGCTCATTTATTTATCGGCTTATTCTATGGCCCTGTGTTATACATCAGAGCCAGCCCATAGCCTGGTGGTTAAAGGACCTGTATCCCACATGGCCAACCATGCAGTTTCAGTCCAAGACCCAGTGGCTTGAAAAACATGCTGAACACCTTGTGCCTGCATGCCCAGACAATGTTTGGAGAGATTTTCCATGAATCCAGGACTTTAGTTCCTACTCCTGAAATGGAAACCTTCAGAAAACATAGTGATCACTTCCCAAACAGCCTCGGACCTGCTGCTTGACAGTCACTTGAGAAACTCTTCAATTTCAGTTTCTCATCTTCCCAAGGGAATCTTTCTAATCGATAACTGGAGGGGGATCCTAGGGACGACTTCCAGGATCAAGCCTAGAATGAGATGCTTGACATAAACAGAAGGGTTGATCCTTCCTAATTTAGGGGAAATATTTTGGGGGGTAATCTCATTAGTCCTTCAATGAAAAGATGAAGACCTTCCTCCACTCTTGTTCATGTAGTGCAACTATTGTCCTTGAAGGGGCATAGCTTTCAGCAAGAGAGTTGACATCCAACCAACCAACTCTCTGGCTAATGCCTTTCCAACTTTTTTTTTTTTTTTTTTTAGATTTTTGTCATTCGGTATGTGCACTTGCAAGAGAGAGACACAGAGAGGGAGAGAGGGAGAAATCATCCCCCAGGGGGATGGTCACACCTCATTCCCTTCACCTCCATCATTCTCCTCTCAGGATCTAAGGCACACACACACACGTATACCTGGTATGTTTTTCAAGCCACCAGGTCCAGGACTGAAACCGTGGAGTCAGCCATGTGGGATTCAGTGTCTTAATCACCACATCACCTGCTGGCCCTCATACTATTTTCAAGGGCCTTAAATCCTAAAAAGAGCTTTTATATAACTAACTGGGAGTGGGTGTGGGGTTGAGTTTGCTGTTTGCCATAATGATTAAGATCATAAGCAGGTACATTAACAAAATCATTTCAACTCCTACTGTGAGAACTTCCACAAGAGAATCAACTCCTTCAAACTTACTCAAATCTGAATTTTTGCACTGGTAAAATAGTATAATAATGGTCTTAATCTCTCATATTGTTTAAAGGAATAAATGGAATAATACTTTCGAATTACTTAGCATAGTAATTATTTGATTACTTATGGTAGTTGTTCCCAATACCATAGTGTCATTGTGATCATTATTATAATAAATAACTTCCTTTCTTTGTGATAATTATAGGTTTCTATAAAGCTCTGTTGGTCACAGCTTTGGAGAATGCTAGATTTCTCTCATATTTGAGCCACATTATTTTGTTGTTGTTGTTAGAGGGCCCAGAGAAAGACAGAGACAGAAAAAATAAAGAGAGAGAGAAAATTCCTGCAATCCCTTTCTGTCTATGTCTCCTTCCTTTTGGTATTTTGGACATTATGCACGTGCCTCTGCTCTGTTTCTCAACGCACTGGGTCTAGGACTCCAACTGTGTGCTTGCCATGTGCAATTGAGCTGCCTTAACACCAGACTATGCAGCCGACCCCAGGCCAAGTTATTTCTCTACAAGTTAATTATGTCTTCTGCATGTACAGTCTGCTTAAAGCTAGGCAGTGCATCTACAAGGTTCTTAGCTATGGAAACCAAAGGTCCTGAACATTTTTCTTAGGCTGCATTTCTTCTTAATTTCCACAGTTCCAAGGGCTGGCAGGTGGTATGGTGGTTAAGGGTGCTGGACTCCCACATGACTGACTGTGGTTTGAGTCTTGGACCTGGTGGCTTGCTTTCTCTCTCTCTCTCTCTCTCTCTGCTGTATCTCTCTGGTTAAATTAAAATAAATTAATGAATAAATAAAATTAAATAAATAATTCTGTAAAAAATTTTCCACAGTTTCAGTCCTTAAATGATCTGGACCAATGGTTTTCAAAAATTTTAAACAGCAACATATCCTTTTTTTTCTCCAAAGGAAAATATACACAGAACTACAATACTCAAAGGGTATAAAAGCAATATCTTATTAGCATGAATTTTTTTTATAATTTATTATCTATGATATATTTATATATAATTTTCAGTGCAAAAACTGAAAATAAGTGCTATGAATGACATTTGTAGATTTTTGCCAATGTCTATAATTAAATTTGCTCCTGCATTTCTTTCTATAGAGTAGTGAATAAAATTCAAATAGATGTAGTGAGCAAATGCCTATATATTTTGTTTCTTTGTTATAATAACTGATCTACATCTTTAAAAGAATACTAATATCAATAAGTATTTTCTGTTTCCTAATATAAGCTACTTAACTTTCTTGAGCCTTGCTTTCCCTGTTTGTAAAATAAGAATCATAATAGTACCTAACTCAGAGGGTTCTGAGGATTACATAAGATATTATATATAAAATCTTTGAGGAGTTTGGCAGACTTTTCAGAATGCTTGGCACTTAAGCAATTGGTAAATATTATCTGATACTATCAGAATCATCACCACTATCCGCAACACCATCTGTTTGAATTCCTTAAATTACACAGAAACAGAATTGGTAAATAGATTCCTTAGCTCATTGCATCTTCATTGCCTAGTAGGAAACAATTTTTTAAAACGTGTCTTACAACATTATAAAATGCTTACTTTCAAATGCCCATCTCTGTCAAATTCTATGTAGTACACAATTTGGAAACCACTTGTGTAGAAGTCTGACTAGGTCTCTGCAAAGTTCTTGCCTGGTAGATTATGACCTTTATGAGAGCAGAAGCTATATTTACTTACTTGTGTATTCCTTGTAGTGCCTGAGAGAGACAGCAGATGTGTAAAAATATTTCTTGAATTATATTTGGATTCACTTTTCTGGATTATTATATTTTTTAGAGAGATTTTTGCTATAGGGTACACGTGTGCTTGCTGGAGAGACAGACAGAAAGCGAGAAATGACCCCCCCCACCCCTGCCGCCGGGGAGTGGCCATGCTGTAATCCCTTCTCCTCCACTCTCCTAGTGGGATTTTGGTCATGCATGCACATACACCAAGTATTAGTTTTAAGCCACCGGATCTGGGGCTCAAACTGAGGTCCACTCTGTGAGAGTCCAGTGATATAACCATTATGCCACCTGCTGGTCCCACTTTTCTGGACTTTAAAGATGCTTTCCAATCACCTTTCTGTCTAAAACGAAATTTTCTTTTTGTTTCCCTCTCCATTTTCTCCAACATTACTATAATTTTAAAAATTGTCTCCTGAATCTATGATCCCAACCTTTTTTTTTTTTTCTTTTTTTTTTTGATCCCAACCTTTTGATGGTAAGGAATTCTTCAGTTCCTTGGTTCCTCGGTTGCAATTTCCAGATTCTGAAGTCCTGAATATCCTCTCAAGAATGTAAGCAAGCCAGTAGTGCTCAATTCACTAAGGTCATTTCCCTTGCATCTCAAACTATAGTATGGGGTCCTCTTGAGAGTTCGTCATTTAGCATTCATCTCTCATGAGACAGGCAAGAGACATTTGATTTTAGACGTGACAGTTTCTGGTTATAACTGGTTATAAAAGTCACTCTTAGCCACAATGCAAAAGTCATTAGCAGTCATAGAAAAGTAACTTTATTGCACATAATTTGCTCCCAGAGTTGAGATTTCTGATAGTAAAAGTGCAGAAATCATAAAACCCTGGCAGTTGAATATTACTATAACATGTCCTTACATTTCAGTTATTGAATTTAGATTGACATTGCTTAATTAGTCAGAGGGGCTGGCAATGGCACAGTGGTAAAATATGATGCTCTGTGAGGCTGATCCACATGGAAAGATTCTAGGTTTGCCTCCAGGAACCTTTCTGGACACACTTGATATGTGCATGCCCTTGATCCTGGGTTCATAATCAGAGAACCCCTGCCTTCCTACCTCCATTTCTTCATTATTTCCTTCCACAAATATTGTATCACCATCACCATCATCACCACTACCATAAGTTTCTGCTGTCAAGGAGTTAAAACTCTACCAGGGAAGACAGACACGCAAAAAATTTCCTTCACATTTGTTGTGTGGCATTCTAATTGAAATATGCAAAGTATATTATAAAAGCACAAAGCAGAGAAGCACTTAAGGCAATCTCTGTGGGAAATCCTAAAGGAGAGATAAGAGTTATCTAGGGAAAGGGGTAAAGACATAAAGAGACTGTTTCAGGCAAATATTGCTGCACTGAGCATAAATCTAAGGCAAGAACCAGCATGGTGTGTGTGGAAGACTCCAGATAAGTAGTTCAGTGTTAAAGAAGCATGAAGTGCCAGATGGAAATGATGTAAAACAAAGCAGAGAAGGCAGAGACAAGATCAAGGAAGACCTTGGATAAATTCAGAAACCTGAAATACATCACATAAGTGATAGTTGTTTGCTAGAAGATTCTAGTATAAAAGTGGGAACTGGAAAGTTAATAGAATGGTCGAGTGACAATTTTCCTAAGTGATTAAATAAGTAAGAAGTTAAGGGCAGGAATTAGGGCAATAATTATAGAAGTGGAATGGAAGAAATAGATTCAAGAAATATGTAGAAGGGCTACCCTCAAGCTTAGTGGTTAAAGGAACTTGATCCTACATGGATGACCATGTTTTGAATTTTTATCTTGGTGGCTTTAAAACACACACGGGGCACCTGTGCGGGCAGGTTCAGAATACTGACATGGTGGAGAAATGGAAAAAAGGATTGCAATGTAACCATGCCCCATTGGGAGGTGCTTTCTATCTACCGCTCCCATTGTCCCCTCTCTTTGTCTCTCTGGCAAAGGCACATGCCCTCTGGCAATTAAAAAAAAAGAAATATTTAAGAGATAAAACTGACAGGATATCATTATTTAATATATATAGGATAAAAGAAAGAGGAATTAATGAGGAAAACTCCCATCCTAGGTTTCCAGCTTAGTGATGTCAATGACCACTATGGATAACATGTGAAGAAGTGGAGATTTAGAACAGAATTAGACTTGATGTCATTTTTGGATGTGTTATGTTTGAAATGCCCACCTTCCCTTGGTTCATGCAAGTGGAAATAGTCACAAGGCAGTTGGAAATACTACTTGTTGATAGGGGTTTTGGCTAAATATAGATATAGGAAGAATGGTCCTATTGATGATAGTTGAAACTATGGGAATGCATGAACATTCTCAAGTAGAATATGTAGAACAAAAAGAACAGAGATACCAGTTCAGGCACGACACCAATATTTAACAAATATTTCCTATGTACCTGTGATAAATATGGAAGGGCCCTGATCTCAAGCACTTTCTAGTCTAGTTAAATATGATACTGAATCTGAAACTATTCCTCAGAGAGTTGGGTTCTGGGGAGTTGCAGGGGACAAGAAAGAAACTGAGCACGTCCTTTACTCATGCTTTGATTAGAACTGAACAGCTCCACTGTGTGTGTGTGTGTATGTATGTGTGTCTTGTTTTTTTTGTTTGTTTGTTTGGTTTTTTTTTGGTGGGAGGTGGAGTGGGATGACAGTGCTACCGTTAAAAAAGAGAAGTTTAGCAACCATTGCTCTAAAAGCCTGATTTTAAATATAGTGAAAACACAAACTAGTCCATATGAGTATGTGACTCAAATTCTACATTTGGTGAAAAGAATAGAGGTTGATGCTAAAGAAATTGCTAGTGATATATGAATATGTTCAGTTCTATTTAATTCACTTCAGCATCAAATCATCATGTATTATAATACTAAGTATGAAAGAATATAAAGGGGACCAGTGGATTGCATGGTGGTTGTGCTCTGGACTCCCACATGGCTGACCACACTTCAAGTCTTGGACCTAGCAGCTTGCTTTCTTGCTTTCTCTCTCTCTCACTCGTGAATTTAATAATAATAATAAATATTGAAATAAGTAATTCTGTTTTTTAAAAAGTCGATAATTTAAAAAGAAAGAATAGAAGGGAAGATGGAATACATGGTCATTAGGAGATGCCTGCCAGATGAGGTATGACCAAATAATGTAGATTCTTAAACAGTTTGCTACTGAGTTTGAAAATGATCACAAACTATTGTTTTTCAGTGGGCTTCAGCCATTACTTGTGTCTTAGAACTATCAGTGTAATTGTTTCAGTGATCATACCTGACACATGAGGTGAATTGGCAATTGCCATCCCTAAATGACAAAATTTCTACAAACTAAAACTTCTGCTAGGATGTTGGTTAATGCTTCTTCTGAAACCTGAGAAATGGATGATTTGTATATGGGAGTGATTGCCCTGCTTCCCCTCCATCCCACTCTAGTAACCAAGCAACAAGATTAATATCAGGTTTAAGAATTATCAGTAGAGGGAACAAGTACCTAGAAATCGAACGTGCAAGTTTAATAAATTATATAGTTCTCTAATAAGAATTTATTAATAAAGTTTATATATTTTAAAAGTAGAAAATGATAAAGTTTTTGCCAACTACTATTTACTTATTAAAACAAGGTGCCTTAGTTTGTTTTGGGCTATAATAGACTGTCACAGACTAGATAATTTATGAAAAACAGAAATTTATTTCTCACAGTTCTGGAGGCTGGAAAATCCAAGATTTAGATGTCAGCAGGCTAAGGTCCAGTCTCTCTAGTTTCAAGATGTCACCTTGGAAACTGTTTCCTCTGGAGGAGAGGAACATACAGTCTTACTTGGTAGAAGGACAGAAGAGAGAGAACACACTTCTACAAGCCCCTTTTATAGTGGCATGAATCCATTCACGAGGGCTCTGCCTCCAATGCCCTGAACATTTTTTATTAGGTTCTACCTCTCAGCACTGTTGCATTAGTGATTATGTTTCCAACACATACATTTTGGATGAGACAAATACACTGAAACCATAGGATAAGGTATAATTGATCCTTTGAAAAATAAATTATGCTTATATTGTATTATTATCACAAAGACCTCTAGGTTTTCCTCTGTTTGTGGAAACCCTGAATTCTAGCCAATTTGGCTGTGAAATGAAATTCCATAGATCGAACACTGCAGTAGGAATGCAGGGAGAATTAAGTGAAGCCATAAGAGTGAGTGGAAGATCAGCTGCCAGCAACTGGAAAAGGGAGAATACTTTTATTTGCTTGGATTTGATAAGCTTTGAACAAACAACTTTTATGTACCTATCTCTTTGCCAAGTCAAATATTCAGGTAAGGCAGATTACATTTGTTGCTGATTTATCAATTCTTTACATTTAGTAATTCACACTGGACTAAGGGATGACAAGTTATGTATTCAAAAAAATTATTAGTGGTACAGAACATTGTAGTTTGATTAAAAGGGTTATCTGAGCTTAAGAATTGAGATATTTAATATAGTAATTGGGCATAAAAATTTACATTTTCTATACATTTCTGTTTCCAGCTATATGATGCAATAGATGGAGTGCTGTCCAACTAAAAACAATAAGGTCTTGAATAAATTGTACAGTGGTTCCTCCCTATCAGTAAAGGATTTGTTCAAAGATCCCCAGTGGATGCCTGAAACTGTATAGCACTAAACCCTAGCTATACTGGTTTTTTTTCATACATGCATGCCTATGATATAGTTCAATTTATAGATTAGGTACAGTAAGAAATCAGCAATAGCTAGTAATAAAATAGAACAATTATAACTATATACTTTCATAAAACTTATGTAAATGTAAACTCTCTCTCAAAATATTTTATGTACTGTACCACAGATAACTGAAATTAGAAAGCAGAACTACAGATATAACAGGAAAATACTGTCGTTTTAACACATTTCTGGGATCACAGGAAGTACAGGGGAGATTCCAAGAAACACCTGATTACTCCAAAGTCAAAGAGATAAACTATGAACTAAAATAAGAATTGTATGTGAGAGCAATAAGCAAGCCAGAAATGTGGCAATTATGCTAAGGGGAAAAGTCTACAGTAGTTCTGTTTTCAGATTGCCAAGATTTGGAATGACAGCAAAGTTAGGAGCACAGGGAAGGGGCCTCTGATCCTGAGACTCCCTCATTAAACCAGGACACACAAAGAGACCAAAGTGGTTCCAGGTTGGTAGTGTTCTTTCTTCCAATCAGAAACAGATAACAATGCTCTTTGAAAAAATCCCCAACTATGTCTGCAGATTTATAAGAAATTATGGTGAAGCAGAAAAGAGTTTACAATAATCAAAGATCACCAAGTACTAAGAAGGTAAACTGCCATAAACAATAGTCAGCAGAAACAATGATGAGCAGATTTATATCCACAAGGACTTCAAATATTCAGAGTACCTATGTATGAAGTATTATGAAAATTAAAGATACATCACCATGATGAGTAAGCAACAAGAGACTATTAGGAGTTCCCAGATAAATTTGAAAAATATCTAAATGGAATTTCTAGAACGGAATAATACATTTACTGAAAAAATAAAGGTACTGAATGCTTAAAATAATAGATTAGACCACAGCTGAAGAGAAAACTGGTAAACTAAAAGAAATATCTAGAGTTATCTACAATGGAGACAGAAAGAGAGGGAATTGCAATACTTATTTTTTTAAAAGATGTGACATATAGAGAGTGAGGGCACTTAACTCATATCTAATTTTTCCACAGAATGAGAAAATAGAGGGGAATAAGAAGCCATATTTGTACTCATAATCACTGAGAATTTTCCAGAATCAATGAAAGATATGAATCCTAAAATTCAGGAAGAACAGTATATACCAAAGAGGATGAGAGAAAGAGAGAAAGTTAGCCTAGACACATTGGAGTGAAACTTTAAGATACTATCAACAAAAGAAGATATTAATAGATGAGAGACAGATCATTTACAAAGGAACAACAGACTAATAGATCACTTACCAATCACAATGGAATGTAAAGTGTAATAGTCATGCAAGAAGAAATTCACAAATCTATCATCTTAAAGGGAGATTTTAAAACACTTCCCTTGGGACCAGCAGATGCCATAATGGTTACATGGCTGGACTTTTACATGTTCAACCACAATTCGAATCCCGGACCTGGTGGCATAAAAGTCACTCCAGGAACATGTACATGTGTCCCCAAAATCCCAAGGAATGAATGGAGAAGGGATTGCGGCATGGCCATCATCCTTGGTTTCTCGTTTTCTATGTCTCTTTCTCTCTATGTCTCTTCAGCGAACACACACACGCTATAGCAAAAATCTCTCTCTTACAAAAAAAAAAAAAAAACTAAAAAAGCCCACTTCCCTCAACTATTAAAACTTCATCCAGATAAAACATTTCCAAAAATATAGAATATGTGAGCAGTATTTAAACTTTATATAATGAATATACATTGAACATTGTATCCAACAATTAGAGAATGCATATTCTCCTCAGGCAGACATGCAACATATGTAAAAACTGACCATGTACTATACATGTAAAGCAAATTAAAACAAAATTCAAAAAAAATCTGTATCTATGGAACATTTTGTCTAACTACATTAAAATTAAGTTAGAAGTCAACAACAAAAAGATATATTTCAAAATCTGTATACATTCAAACATTAAAAAGACATGAAAAAAGAAATTGTGTATGATTATTATGTGTCAGTTTAGAAAATAAAAATAATTTTTCAGGGACCAGCAGGTAGCCTGGTGATTAAGGAACTGGATTCCCACATGGTTGACTGTGGTTCAAGTCCCATACCAGGTGGCTTGAAAATCTCAATAAATGATAGCTAAATAAATAAATGTTTAAAAATAATAATTTTTCATAAAAGGAATGTTATTTTTTTCAAATTTATTTTTCTTTCTTCCATGAATGTGACAGAGAGAGAGAGAAAGAAAGAAGAACAGGTACCCCCAACAAGGTCTTTTATGCCATGATCCATCCCTAACCCCACCCAGCCTTGGATCTTGGGCACAATTATGTCCTGGTTGCCTGGAGAGGTTCCTGGATACAAACCCAGAATCTTTCCATATGGTCAGCCTCATAGAGTACTGAACACCATCCAGCCCTGAAATACAATTTTTTGACATGTGAAAATTATATGAAATTCACACTTCAATGTCCACAATTAAAGCTTTACTGAAACAGATTAATAAAAGAAATTGTGTTGACAGTTAAACATTGAAGTTGAATAGTAACGATAGGGTAAGATAGTGGCACTGCCATAAAACATGATGCTCAGAAGCTCTGTGAGGCAATCTTACATGGAAAGTTCCTGGCTCAAGGCCAAAGACCTTCCTGAGAACACCCAGCACATGTTTGCCCATGATATGGGGCTGGCTGAGGGCTGAGGGTGGATTGTGGCATTAGGATCTTTTTGGAGGTGCTGCCTCTCTGCCTCTCTCTCAGTCTCTATTGCTCATGGAAGAAATAAATGAATAAACTCTTTTTGTATTGCCAGAAGGTGGAAACCTGTGTACATGCAAGAGAGAGATAACCCCCAATTCAGTCATGTGTGGTCATGCTGCAATCCTCTTTCTTCAATTTCTCCATCTCTTCAGGATTTAGGACATACACACACATGTGCCCCACTTGTTTTTCTAATCACCGCGGCTGGGATTCAAACTGTAGTCAGCCATATGGGATTGTGCTTTCTTTTTTTTTTTCTTGGAGAGGTTTTCGCTATAGGGCATGTGCACTCGCCAGACTGATGGAGAGAGACAGAGAAACAAAAAGCAAGAAATCACCCCCCAGGGGGATGGTCACACTGCAATCCCTTCTCCTCCATTCTCCTCTCGGGATCTTGGGCATGCACGCACACGTGCCTGGCGTGAGTTTTAAGCCACCAGGTCCGGGACACGAACTGTGGTCGACTACGTGGGAGTCCAACGACATAGCCATTATGCTAACTGCTGGTCCCGGGATTGTGCTTTCTATACACAGCACATAACCAGTCCATCACTATATAAAGAAATGAAGGCTATTTTTTATTTGTGCATGTTATTTATATTTAAACATATGCATATTCTTCAAGAAAAAAAAAAGTCAAACCTTTTTCTTTTGGCCTTTTGCAGGTTCAGAGACAGAAACTAGATTTTCTGAGGTTAGATGATAAATTACAAAATGCCTGTTAGTCTGGGATTCAGGTAGGATGAGGCAGAGCACTTTTATCCTGCTATACTTGGATATATCCTAGATAGAAGGCATATTGTTCTGAGATAAAGCTCTAGTCTTGAGCTGAGAGCAAAAATAAGTGAACTATGAAGGCCTGAGTATGACTATTATAATGTTGATAATCAAATTATTTTATTCCAAGCTAAAATGAGTAATAAAATACCATTCATATGTGATTTATGGCCAAAATCTTTCACATTGTAGTAAAGAAAGTCTTCCATTTTAAGAGACTCTTATTTAAAAAGTTTCTGTGCAGCAAAACAAACAATAATTAGAGTGAATTGGGAACCCTCAAAATGGGAGAATATATTTGCAAAATATGCCTCAGATAAGGGGCTGATAACCAGAATATACAGGGAAGGCAAGCAGGTTACCCCAAATAAAAATGAACAACCAAATTAAAAGATAGACAAATGAGCTGAACAAACAACTCTAAGGAAGACATACAAACAACCAAAAAGCATATGAAAAAGTGCTCAACATCCCTTATAATGGAGATGCAAATCAAAACCACAATTAGATACCACCTCACGTCAGAATGGCTAAAATTTAAAAAATAGTGATAAGTGCTGGTGAGACCTTGGACAAAAGGAAACTCTCCTATACTTTCGGTGGGAATGACAATTAGTACAGCCACTGCGAAGAACAATATGGAGATTTCTCAAATACCTACAAATAGAACTACCATGTGATACAGGAATTCCACTCCTGGGTATCTACCCAAAGGATAGGAATACACTCAGTTGGAAAAGTACTTACACATCCATGTTTATTACAGCATTATTCACAATTACTAAGACATGGAAACCAACCCAAATGTCCATGAACGGATGAATAGATTAAAAAAGTGTGACACATATACACTATGGAATACTACCCAGCCATATAAAAACAATGAGACCTTGACATTTGATAAAAAGTGGACAAATATGGAAGATATACTGCTAAGCAAAGCAAGCCAGACTATGAAAGAGAGGCATTTTATGTCGCCACTCAATATATACCAAATATCTGCACTCTATGGCAGAAATTGAAAGGTTAGAAGGTATAAAAGCATGGAGAACAATTGTGGATGCTAGAGACAGTGTGGGAGGAGGGAGAGAAATGGGGGAAGGTGAGAGGAAAGGAATCAAGGGGGAAAATAAAACATTTAAGAGACAAAAATGGAAAATTATCTGTTGATGATAACGTGTGATATCTTTAAGTGGACTACTATGCAATGAATTCATATTGGGAAAAATCATTTTGCATGCTGTAATGATATACAGTGGCTGAATGTATAAAATATAAATATATATATATGACTCTGAAAGAGAAGAAAAGGAGAGAGAGAGCAAAATTAAACTGCAAATTTAGGGAATTCTGGGGGCAGTAATGGCAAACTATTAGCCAGGAGTAAGTATTGCAGAGAAACCACCTTTTAGAGGATTGTCTTAAACACATTTTCCTAGTAAATATTAATATTTACTAACTTTCACCTCATAATAAAGAGGCTTAGTTTTGGTCTTCAAAAAAGAAAGGAGTAAGTATTGCAGAGAAACCACCTTTTAGAGGATTGTCTTAAACACATTTTCCTAGTAAATATTAATATTTACTAACTTTCACCTCATAATAAAGAGGCTTAGTTTTGGTCTTCAAAAAAGAAATGTTTTATTGGCAGCTATATATTCTGGGTAGTATGTGTTATAGAAATCATAAAGCATGTCTTGACTGGTAGTCATGATGACAAAGATAGAATGCCTTTCAGGCACGGAAGGGAACACAGTAAACTTCCCTGAAATCCACCATCTCCACTATCTTTCTTAATGTGAAACTGACAGTCTCTAGTTTACAACTCAGTGTGACTTTTTGTTAGAAAACTAAGAAAACCAGAATGGGCTGAGAATTTGGGGAGACTTTCCACTACCCAGGTTTATGTATTAGATGGGCTTTTCCATTGTCCCTTTTTGATGTTAAAGTTTTAAAATGGTTCATAGTGGAAAATACTAGGATGAATCATTAGACTGTTCAGTGGTTATTAAAACCTGCTGCCTTCCCTGGGTGTCTCATCATCCATCCAGCCCCAGCATTTTGTGTGTTGAAATGAACATTGCCTGAAGGAAAAACACTTGGACAAACAGTACACTTGGAAACAATCCAACTACAAACTTTGAAGTATGTTCCTGACCCAAATAGGAACATAACCTATTGTCTTTTTGCCCCAGTTTTGCTTAACTTGTAGTATCTAAAGAGTTGCAGTTTTGAATAAATTGCAGTCTGATTTATAACAACCCAGAATATAAAAGTAATTTGGCAATTTACAAATTATATAGGTCTACTACTTACAAAAGGCACAAAACAGAGTATCTTAGGGACTATTTGAAACCATTAATCAAGGCAGAGTCTAGCATAGTACATTGAACCTAGTGGGCATTTAGTAAATGTTTGTTAAATTGAACTGAATGAATTCATAAAACAACATTGTCTCTTGCTGCTTTGCTAAAAAATTTTCAACAATTTCCCATTAATAAGAAATCCAAGTTCAACTCTTCTTCCTATTCAGTACCCAGCAGTAGTCACCACCTTGATTTCCTACTGTGTACTGATGTGCCTCTTTCACTAGGGTCAAGTGGAAATGATGCCTTCCAAGACCTTGACTGGCCATATTACAGAAAGGCTGTTCTCCCTTCAACCTACCCAAACACTTCATATCTTTCCATTTACAGCCTGAATTCCGTATCCCTCTGCTTATTTTGCTCTGACCACTAGCTCCAAAGTATCTATTCCCACTTTTCTCTTTTAACTTTCTCTCTAATTTGGCTCTTCTCAAATATTCTTGTTGGTTTCTTTACATTTCAAACTTGTCGGTCTTTTTTTCCTCAATCAAATGATCAATTCCTAGAAGTGAGGGTTTATGCTTCCTATCTCTATGTTTATTCTACTTCTTTTTTCTGGGTTCTCATTTTGGATCTTAATTCAGTGAGAGGATCCCTTAAAGGTGTGTGGCTAGAACCGTACATCAATGTAATACATTTTCTTTTTAATCTTCTATGTCTTATGTTATTGGGTCATAGGAAAAGTTTACATAGAAAATGAGTCACGACTTTTCTAACGACCCAATATTTTTTAACTTTCTCATTGAAGTATAGCATCTCATTGAAGTATAGCATCCATACAGAAAAGTACACAAATCCTAAGTGTACAGCTCAATAAATTTTTGCAGGGTGAATATAATTGTATAACTAACACCTAGAAAAAGGAACAAGAACATTACCAAAACACCAAAAAACAGAATTACCACAGGTAGCACGTATCCTGACTTCAGACACCACAGATTAGTTTTGCCTGTTCTTGAACTTTTAATAATTAGAATCATTTTAAGTGGTTTATCTTTTTAAAAAAAAAAATGTTGCTCTAGGGTGTATGTGCTCACCAGAGAAAGACAGAGAGAAAGAAAGAGAAAGAGAGAGACCTTGTAGAGGTTGAGGGTCACCTAGGGGACCGAGTGCCACACTCAGTGTACCTCAGTCTTTAGGCTGAAGTCTAAAACAGCGAAATGGCCCAAATGGCTGTTGATCAATGTCAAGACTGAAACTGACCAGTTGTCACTTACATGCCCATAAATAATCAAGAGTTGGCTGTATACTGACTCTGAGTGAAAGATGGGGGTCTTTTAAATATGCATATACATTAAGTATCTTTTAGTATGCATGCATATACATACACATGTAGGTGTCAAAGATGGTTAGAGAACAGGGGATTCCAACGATAAGAAACAGTATCTTTTGTGAGGGGGGAAGCCCTACTCTTCCCATCACCGCCTTATCTCCATGGAGAACAGGACATACTGCCTCCTCCATGCTGAAATGTGTATCTATGCATAAGTTTCAGGGCAGTCCCTCAAACAGCCAGTGGGTGTGTTCCATGCAGAAAGCATTTGAAGTTCTCTTAGTATCAGACAGCTTGATTTTTAAGGCCTCCAATTTGTCACCAACAAAAACTGTATCCATAGGGACTTTCTCTCTCCTTTTGACTAATTGCCCACGATCACAACTTACTAGACTAGCAAGTGTTAGATCATGTTCAGCAAAATGGCATTGATTATGGCTGTCCAGAGTTCTGCTGCAGAGGAGGTACCAGAAAGGAATTGGCCCACCTCTGCTCTTATCAGAACATGCAAATGTCTGGCACTAAGGGAAGGCAGATAGGATGCAGAAAGATTATGCTGATGGGGAGGGGCTTCTCTACTGGAAATTTGTCCATTTTCCTTTCAAAAGGAAAACAGAATCCCTTAGGAATTCAGTATTCACATCTCAGAGAAACACAGAAGTGCAGACTTATATTTGAGAATTAATATTAACCCTTTGTGTCTAGTTTGAAGCTTCTTGTATTTGTCTAAAATTACAAGCCAGAATTTTGTATCTCCTTTGATAAAAAGTATGTATAATGTAAAGGAGTTTTACATATTCTTGTGCTGCACATGGGCTGAATTTTTAATTTTTTTAAAAGACTGAAGCAGAACCTTGCAATTTCTGTAAATGACAAGTGTAAAATCCCACGATAAAATGCTAAAAATATGCATTGTTTCAAATAAAACCAAGAAATGCAAAAAAAAAAAAAAAAAACATGTTACTATATGGTGCATGTGTTCACCAGAGAAAGAGAGAGAGAGAGATAACAAAAGTGAGAAAGCACCCCTCTCAAGCCTCCTCTCTCCCAGTGAGGGTACCACATCACAGTGCCTTCTCTGTTCGGGATTTTGGTCATGCATGCACATGTGCCTGGAATATTTTTCAAGCTACTGAGTCTAGGACTTAGCCATGTGGGATATAGCCAACTGAAACATGACACTGCTGACTCTAGGTGTTTTCATTTTTGCATTTAAAACATTACTCTGAGCAACTGTCCAAAACTTTCACCAGACTGCCAAATGAGTCCATGGCATGTGCATACAGACATACACACACACACATACACACACACAAAGATACAGGACCATAGACCACCTCTTAGGCCTTCACAGTTAGATTTATGAAAGTTTGATTCTTTACATAAAATGAAGGAGAATTTGTCAAAGTAATTACAAAAGCAAAGTGACTCAGAATCTGATAATACCTAAAATAGATGGGCAGTGCCAAGGGTTTGCAAAGATTGATTCATCATTAGTCAGTTCTTGCTGTGAGGGCAGGGTGGGGAAAGTACTTTTTGCCTTAGAAAAATGAGCTTTATTTAACTATTTTATCATATATTGCTCATGGCTTTGTGTTTTTCTCTTTCACAATAATTATAGGAATAGTCACCTTCTTTGTGGACTAAACTCTCACATCATCTAGCACTGGCTAGGTCTTGCAGGAAAAAGGAGCTCAATAAATACCTTCTTAGTTATTTTGTGTCTCAGTTGGCAGTTTTGAAATAAAATGTCAGCTGATTAGCCCTTTCAAAAAAGGGACATGGGACCAGCAGTTAGCATAATGGCTATGTCGCTGGACTCCCATGTAGTCGACCATGGTTCGCGTCCCAGACCCAGCGGCTTAAAACTCACGCCGGGCGCATGTGTGTGTGTGCCCAAGATCCCGAGAGGAGAATGGGGGAGAAAGGATTGTGGCGTGGCCATCCCCCTGAGGGGTGATTTCTCACTTTCTGTCTCTCTGTCTCTCTCTGTCTTTCTGGCTAGCGCACGTGCCCTATAGCAAAAAAAAAAAAAAAAAAAAAAAAAAAAAAAAAACTCAAAAAGGGGCCATATTGTTTAATTGGCAAGGTTTTTTTTTTTTTTTTTGAAGTTTGTTCATTAATTTTTTCCATGAAAACAAGAAGCAGAGAGACAAGCACCACCAACTTATGCTGCAGTTCACCCCCAGCCACCTGGGCATGTATAGAGAGGTCCCTGGTCCTGGGTCCAGGATTGCAGAGCATTGTGTTACAGCTGCACCTCCTACCAGCCCCCAGCTGACAGCTTTTAATAGACTTCAGTGTGTTTTGTTTGCTTGGTATCAATTGCAGAGAAATGTGTTAGCACTGAGGGGAGATAACACTACACAGATCTGCAAGTGTATGCAAAGACTGATCCACTTCATCAGGAAAAGTTTGCAAATGAGCATCAGTTCTCTGCAATGTCTTAGTGATATGAACATATATCCTCTCCATTTGCTTTGTTTAGAAGAGACATGGCTCCTATCTGCTTGTTCTTTTTGCCAAGCTGTTTTTGCTGTCCAATATGTTCCATTCACTCAGTGTCATTTTTTTTTCATTTTGTTTGTTTGGTTTGATTAAAAAAAACCACATTTATCTATGCATACAGCACAACATTCAAGAGCTGTGGCAGATAAAAAAGAAAGAATGTGCTAGTCCCAATCATCTAGTAATTTAATAACTAGTTTGAGAAACAAGACACAATAAAGAAGAGCTAAAGAAAAGTGCAAGAGTGAGTATATTCAAACAAATGTCATTAAATGCTAATGACATTAAAATTTCTGAATATTGTGCCAGCCCATGATGTGATGGTTAAAGTGACTAGAATCCATGTTAACCATCTGACTGCACCGTTTGAATCTTGGACCTAGAGGCTTGAGAAACACACCATTTGGGGCTTGCATGCCCCCAAATCCTGAAAGAAGGAGAAATGGAAGAGAAGTTACTGCAGTGTGACCATTCCCCATAGAGGCTGGTTTCTTACTTTCCTTCTCTCTCTCTTTTTCTCTCTCCAGTGAGTGCACCCCGTCTCTGACAAATTTTTTTAAAATATTTAATGTTAAGTAGGTGATCTCCTTGGGGAGGATGAGGAGGGCCTCAAAGAACAGATACTGCTATTGTGACTCATTCAATATTTCTACAGAGAAGAAGCTTAGGGGATGACAACTTGATTAGAAGGAAAGGCTGACATACTTGTCCTGAAGATGTGCTTACATTAACATAATTATTCTTTTGTGTCTTATGTGGATTATATATTTCTCTGGTGAATCATGAAAAGTAGTTGGAACCTAGCTTAGGGAAGAAGAGAGGGTCTTTTTGGTTGACAGTTCAGAATCTACTGTGTGCATAAGTGCCTTTGTGGAAGATGTGATGTATAAGACAAAGTTTCTATTTCCAAGAAAGTTGCAATTTATATGGAGAGGCATGATATGCATGCACAGAAAGTCATTACAAATAGAAAGAATTTTGTGATAAATGCAAAGTTCAAGTAAGCAATTAAAGGAGAGAGAGGTCACCATTCACCTTGATGGTCAGAGATGCCTTGCTGGACCAGGTGTAACTTCAGTTAGGGCTTGTCTGAGAGGCAGAAATTGAATAGGCAGAAAGAAGAGGGGCCCTAGATAGAATTACAGTGATTATCTTTCCTGACTTCCGGTCATCATGAACTCTCTTCTTTTGACTCACCCTCTGAATGACATCATTTTATAAATCTTAAGTATATAGTGCTTTGCATTGTTTTTGAATTGCAAACTTTATTTCCCCAAAAGTCTGTTGAATGATTATTTGTCATAGGGATGTGGTGCTGGATCATACATTTCTGTCCTGAAAGAGTTAAACAGAGTTTCTATAGATATTTCACAACCAGGAGTTCAAATACTGGACCACAGACTTTAGATAAGAGAAATGCCTTTGTGTTGGAGTGCAGTTAATAAGAGACAGTACCTCTGTCCTGGCACATTTGATGAATTCAGTAATTTGGGAAAATCTAGCCAGTGCACAGACGTTAAGATGGGTAAAGAAAAGGCTCCTTTCACCTTCTTCATTCCAAGCTTGTGAATTCATTCTCAGAGGCTTTGAGAAAGGAGGGTAAAAAGAGTCTGAGGAGGGGTGGAGGTGGGGGATACAGAGTTTCTGACCTGAATTCCACAACAGGAATTCATTCTCAGAGGCTTTGAGAAAGGAGGGTAAAAAGAGTAAGAGGAGGGGTGGAGGTGGGGGATACAGAGTTTCTGACCTGAATTCCACAACAGAGGAATGTGTGAACTGCAAGAGGCACAGGTACAGGCTAGTGCTCTCACATACCTGTGGAAAACAGTTTTCATCCAACTCTTATTACTCCACAGACAGTTTAGAGTTTGCTCCAAAGAATTAAATTTTTTATTTAATAATTTGTATCCTTTTATAGTTTTGCTTATTAAAATATTTATTTCCCAGGGTTTGGGAATGAGTGGAGATGGTATACCATGAGAACTAAGAGAATTAACATCATAAAACACTTAAATACACAGGAGAAATTGGCTAGAAGTATGTCCACACAACATTCAAGAGCTGTGGCAGATAAAAAAGAAAGAATGTGCTAGTCCCAATCATCTAGTAATTTAATAACTAGTTTGAGAAACAAGACACAATAAAGAAGAGCTAAAGAAAAGTGCAAGAGTGAGTATATTCAAACAAATGTCATTAAATGCTAATGACATTAAAATTTCTGAATATTGTGCCAGCCCATGATGTGATGGTTAAAGTGACTAGAATCCATGTTAACCATCTGACTGCACCGTTTGAATCTTGGACCTAGAGGCTTGAGAAACACACCATTTGGGGCTTGCATGCCCCCAAATCCTGAAAGAAGGAGAAATGGAAGAGAAGTTACTGCAGTGTGACCATTCCCCATAGAGGCTGTTTTCTTACTTTCCTTCTCTCTCTCTTTTTCTCTCTCCAGTGAGTGCACCCCGTCTCTGACAAATTTTTTTAAAATATTGAATGTTAAGTAGGTGATCTCCTTGGGGAGGATGAGGAGGGCCTCAAAGAACAGATACTGCTATTGTGACTCATTCAATATTTCTACAGAGAAGAAGCTTAGGGGATGACAACTTGATTAGAAGGAAAGGCTGACATACTTGTCCTGAAGATGTGCTTACATTAACATAATTATTCTTTTGTGTCTTATGTGGATTATATATTTCTCTGGTGAATCATGAAAAGTAGTTGGAACCTAGCTTAGGGAAGAAGAGAGGGTCTTTTTGGTTGACAGTTCAGAATCTACTGTGTGCATAAGTGCCTTTGTGGAAGATGTGATGTATAAGACAAAGTTTCTATTTCCAAGAAAGTTGCAATTTATATGGAGAGGCATGATATGCATGCACAGAAAGTCATTACAAATAGAAAGAATTTTGTGATAAATGCAAAGTTCAAGTAAGCAATTAAAGGAGAGAGAGGTCACCATTCACCTTGATGGTCAGAGATGCCTTGCTGGACCAGGTGTAACTTCAGTTAGGGCTTGTCTGAGAGGCAGAAATTGAATAGGCAGAAAGAAGAGGGGCCCTAGATAGAATTACAGTGATTATCTTTCCTGACTTCCGGTCATCATGAACTCTCTTCTTTTGACTCACCCTCTGAATGACATCATTTTATAAATCTTAAGTATATAGTGCTTTGCATTGTTTTTGAATTGCAAACTTTATTTCCCCAAAAGTCTGTTGAATGATTATTTGTCATAGGGATGTGGTGCTGGATCATACATTTCTGTCCTGAAAGAGTTAAACAGAGTTTCTATAGATATTTCACAACCAGGAGTTCAAATACTGGACCACAGACTTTAGATAAGAGAAATGCCTTTGTGTTGGAGTGCAGTTAATAAGAGACAGTACCTCTGTCCTGGCACATTTGATGAATTCAGTAATTTGGGAAAATCTAGCCAGTGCACAGACGTTAAGATGGGTAAAGAAAAGGCTCCTTTCACCTTCTTCATTCCAAGCTTGTGAATTCATTCTCAGAGGCTTTGAGAAAGGAGGGTAAAAAGAGTAAGAGGAGGGGTGGAGGTGGGGGATACAGAGTTTCTGACCTGAATTCCACAACAGAGGAATGTGTGAACTGCAAGAGGCACAGGTACAGGCTAGTGCTCTCACATACCTGTGGAAAACAGTTTTCATCCAACTCTTATTACTCCACAGACAGTTTAGAGTTTGCTCCAAAGAATTAAATTTTTTATTTAATAATTTGTATCCTTTTATAGTTTTGCTTATTAAAATATTTATTTCCCAGGGTTTGGGAATGAGTGGAGATGGTATACCATGAGAACTAAGAGAATTAACATCATAAAACACTTAAATACACAGGAGAAATTGGCTAGAAGTATGTCCAATATGGATAGTTTAATGTTGGTTGAAGCTGTACTGGATCAGCCATGTTTAAGTGAGGAATATGGGGACAGCCCATGCCTGGTGTTTGGGAAAGCCAGATCCCACATAGCCCATCCTGTGGATTGAGTCCTGGACACTGTAGCTTCAAAAATACACAGTGTGTGCATGCATGCTCGTAATCCCAAAAGGAGGGAGAGATGGAGAACAGATTGTGGCATGATCATCCCCCATGAGGGGTGCTTTCTCCTTCTCCCTCACTTTCCGTCTGTTTCTCTCTGGTGAGCACACCTGCCCTCTGGCAAGTTAAAAAAAAAGTGAGGACTGCAAAGAACACAAATCATGTCTTTTCTGATACATCATAAAACTATAAGATGATTAACTAGAAAAGGAAAATGAAGTCAAGTTTCTCTAATTACAGAATTTCTTGAAAAAGCTAATTCCATACATTTTGGGTTGTCTTGGTGAAGGGGTCTTGAGACACAAATTAGGTTTAGAAAATGCTGGCACCAGCATAGTACATTTATTCAACTTGCCATGCAAATTGCAGGGACAGATATAATGTATAATTTAGGGTGAATACAAAGGTGAAGGAAATGTGAAAAGTGAGTCTCTTAGTTTTCTGTTACTATAACAGAACACCTGAGACTGGGTCATGTACAAAGAACAGAAGCTTTCTTGGCACATAATTTTGGAGGCTAGGAAGTCCAAGGACATGGCACCAGTACCTACTCAATATCTGGTGAGGGCCTTTTTGTATCATAACATGGCAGAGGGTATCATATGGGGAGACGACACAAGTGCATTAGTTTGGGTATCTTTTCCTCCTCTTATAAAGTCACTAATATCATGGGAAAGCGGGGAGGATCCCGCCCTCATAACCTTATCATAACCTAATTATTTCCCAAAGGCTCTACCTATTAATAGTGCTACAGTGGGTATTCACTTTCAACGTGAAATTCAAACTACAGCAGTAGGTTCTCTTTAATGATGAGAATGAACAAGTAAACCACAATCAAGTCATTTCTATTTTATCAAATATAATGCTTTCTATTAATAGGAAATGGGTTAAGGGAAAATATGAGATATCTACAGTTATAATATCTAGTCATTCTAATTTTTCCCTTATAATGCTTTTCCTTTAAGATTGATGAATACTATTTATGGGGCTTTTTCTCCGCTCCTGAGAAATGGTCCTAGGAACCGGACAGTAGTGCAGCTGTAAAATGCAATGCTCTGCAAGGCAGACCTGCATGAGAAGGTTGTTGGTTCAAGTCCACTGACCTCCCTGAGTGTATATTCCCATGTTTTTCGGTGGCTGACGGTGGGGTTGGATCACTGCTTTGAGATCCTGTCAAGGGTGGTATATTTCTGTGTCTCTTTTTCTGTCACTCATGTAATAAATAAATTAAATATGATAAAAAGCCAGCGGTGGCACACACTTTGCAGGTTCGAGTTCTTAAGGGAAAAAAAAAAAGATACTTTTAGCCAAAGGGCACATTTCATAGTGCACACAGGATCTGCTGTGATGGAGAATAGTTCCCTTAATCCCCAACTGATAAGTTGTTAACCACTTTAAACTGTGAGTCAGAATCTAGTGTTCCGGAGCTAGCATGTGGAAGGTCATGTTTAGCCTTTGGTGAAGTGCTGTTTATAAATTTTGCTAGGAGAAAATATTCTTGGCCTTATTTTCCTTTCTGTAGTGTATTAAGTGGCAAAGGTAAGCAATTGGTAAATTGGTTGAGGTTGAGGTAGGATGGTGATGATATTAATATAAAACAACCTTCATTCAATGATATACATAAATATATCTTCCTAGATAAATTGGTGTATGGCAACATAGAACCCTCAAACCTGTATTCATATTTGGATAATATTACTATTCATTTTAAATTGAGCCATTAAATAAAGAATGCAAACCTTTACTATTCAGCTCAATATATGAAACTACCTAGATCAAGATAGAAAACGTTTCTAGAATTGCACTAGGCGCCCTTGTTTCTGTAGGGCATGTGCTTCTTTTTATAGGGCATGTATGCTTACTGAAGAGAGACAGAGAGAGAGGGAAAGTGAGAATCACCTCACGGGGGAAGGCCATGTCACAATACCTTCTCCTCCGTTCTCTTCTTGGGATTTGAGGCATTCACACATATGCACTCAGCATGTTTTTCAAGCCACCGGGTCAGGACTGTGCAGTTGACCATGTGGCATTCAGCCAACTTAAACACTATGCCACTGGCTGACCCCACATGGCTCACTTCTAACTTCTGTTATGATAGGTTAGTTTTCACCATTCTTGGTTATAAAAATGGAATCATACAGTATCTATTCTTTCATGTATAGTTTTTTATTGTCTCATCAAGTCTGTAAGATTTATTCATGTTGCAAATAGCATTTACAATTAATGTTTTAAAAAGTTTATTTATTCCATGAATCAGAGAAACAGAAAGAAACAGAGAGAGATTACATCCATTCTCCTCTCGGGATTTTGGACACATATGTACACATACCTGGTGTGATTTTCAAGCCACAGGTTTTGAGACAAACTGTGCAGTCAGCCTTGTAGGATTCAGTCATTTTAACCACGCCACCTGCTGGCCAGAGGCACAAAAGTTTTTAATTTTGATGAAATCTACTCTTATTTTTTTCCTTTGTTGCGCATGCTTTTGGAGTAATATAAGAGAATTTATTGCCAAATCCAAAGTCATGAACATTTATGTTTTTTCTAAGACTTTCATAGTTTCAGCTCTTACATTTAGGGCTTCAATCAGTTTTGAGTTAATTTTTATACACTGCGTGTATAAAATTTTATTCTTTTGCCTATGAACATTCAGTTGTCCCTGCACTAATTTGTTTAAAATATTTCTTCCCCCATTTAATGGTCTTAGCATTTTTGTTAAAAATCAGTTGATCACTGTTTTAAGGGTTTACCCCTGGACTCTCAATTCTATTCCATTGATCTATATGTCTATTCTGACAATAGTACCACACCATCTTGATTTCTGTGACTTCAAATAAGTTTTGAAATAACAAAGTGTGAGTCCTCTTATTTTGCTCTTACTTTTCAAAATTATTTTGAGTAATCTGGAAAATTTGAAATTTCATATGGATTTTAGAATTAGCTGGTTAATTTCTACAAATAATTTATCTGAACTGGTGAGCTTATCAAATCTATGGGAGTATTTCCATCTTTAAAATATTATCTTCTAACCCATAAACATGAACGTTTTCACATTTATTTAGATACTTAAAATTTCTTGCAAAAATGTTTTTTATAGTATTCAGAGTATAAGTTTTGTACTTCTTTTGTTAAATTAATTCCTACATATTTTATTCTTTTCAGTGCTATTGTGAATGGAGTTGTTTTAAGTTCATTTTCCAATTGCTCATTGTTAGTGTGTATAAATAAACTAATTTTTAAGAGAAATTTTTTGCTATAGGATGCATGTGCTTGCTGGAGAGAGAGAGAGACAGAGAGACAGAAAGCAAGAAATCACACCCCCCCCTCCCCAGGAGGATGGCTATGCCACAGTCTCTTCTCCTCCATTCTCCTCTCGGGATTTTGGGCACACACACACACATGCCCAGCATGAGTTTCAAGCCATCAGGTCTGGGACTTGAGCCGCACTAGGCCACATGAGAGTCTAGCAACATAACCATTTCACCATCTGCTAGTTCCGACAATAAAATTTATTTTTGTATATTATCTTTTGCAACCTTGAAGAACTATTTTACTCATTCTAGTCCCTTTTTAGTGTATTGCTTAAGATTTTTAATATTCTGATCATGCAATTTGTGAATACAGATAGTTTTGCTTCTTTCTTTCCAATCAGATACCTTTTTATTTTTCTTGCTTAATTGCTCTTGCTAGAATTTCCAGTGCAATGTAGAATAAAAGTTACATATTTGTCTTGTTCTTGATCTTAGAGGAGAAAGCTTTCAGGTTTTCACCATTAAATAAGATGGTAGCTGTGAATTTTTTATACATGCTCTTTATCGGGTTTAGGAGGTTCCCTTTTCCTCCTAGTTGGTGAGTACCTTTATCATAAAAGAGTGCTGGATTTCACCAAATACTTTTTTTTTGTAACTATTTGGATGATAATATGGTTTGTATTTTTTTATTTTATTGGTGTGATGTATTACATTCATTTATATGTCTTTTTTTTTTAATTGTCAGAGGGTGTGTGTGCTCATCAGATAGAGATAGTGAGAGAGAGAAAGCACTTCCCAGTGGATTCATGCCACAATCCTTTTTTCTCCATTTCTCCTTTTCCACCCTGTCAGGTTTTGGGGCATGCACACACATGCTCCTTATGTGTTTTCCTAGCCACAGGGGATAGGATTCAAGCCACAGTCAGCCATGTGGGATCCACCTCCAGTGCACAGTGTTTAACCACTGCACTATGGGGCCTGCTCTACATTCATTTTGTTTAAGTTCACTTTGTGCTTTTACTAATTTCTTAATATGTAAACTTAAGTTATTAATTTGAAATATTTCTTTTCTTCATATATGTATTTTCCTCATTTTGACTTCTAATTTAATTCCATTGTAAGTGGAGAGAATACTCTGTATTACTTCTATCCTTTTAAATGTATTGAGTATATTTTATGGCCAAGAATATCTTCTATTCTGGAAAATGTTCCATGTGTACATGAGAAGAATGTGTACTTTCCTATGGTTGGATTGATTATTTCATAGATGCCTGTTGGGTCTATTTGGTTTATAGCATTGTTCAGGTCTTCCATTTCCTTGAGACCAGCAGATAGCATAATGATTATGTCGCTGGACTCCCACATGGCCAACCATGGCTCGAGTTCCAGACCTGGTGACTTGAAACTCATGCCAGGCACATGATCAAAATCCTGAGAGGAGAATGGAGGAGAAGGGATTATGGCATGACCATCCCCCCTGGGGTGTGATTTCTTGCTTTCTGTTTCTCCAGGAAGCACATGAATCCTATAGCAAAAATCTCTCTCTAAAGAGAGAGAGAGAGAAAGAGAAAGAAGAAAGAAAGGAAGGAAGGAAGAAAGGAAGGAAGAAAGGAAGGAAGAAACAGAAAAAGTCTATTTCCTTGCTGACCTTCTTCCTACTTATTGTATTCATCTCTGAGATTGAAGTCTTTATTATTGTTCAGTTATCTCCTTTTTTTCTGTCAGGCTTTGATTCTTATATCCCATTGCACTGTTATTAGGTGCATAAATGCTTATAGTTGTTATATCTTCCTGATAAGTTGGCTTTTTTTATTATTAAAAAATGTACTTATTTGGACCAGTTCCATAGCCTAGTGGTTAAAGAAGCCAGATTTCACTTGGCTGACTGCAGTTTGAATCCCAGCCATGGCAGCTTAACAAACACAAGCCTCGGGACCAGCAGGTAGAGGAATGGCTATTTAATTTGACCCCCCCAACCATGGTTCAAGTTCCAGACCCGGTGGCTTAAAACTCACACCAGGCGCATGTGCGTGTGTGCCCAAGACCCCGAGAGGAGAATGGAGGAGAAGGGATTGTGGCGTGGCCATCCCCCAGGGGGCGATTTCTCGCTTTCTGTCTCTCTGTCTCTCTCTGTCTGGGGAGCACACACACCCTGTAGCAAAAACCTCTCAAAAAAATAAATAAAAACAAAAATAAAATACAAAAAGCAAAATCACAAGCCTCAAATCAAAAACATTCTTTTAAGTGTCTATCTCTAGTAGCATTTTATTGTTTTAAAGTCAATTTTGTCTTCATTTACAGTGTGACTCTTTTTTTTTTTAATTGCCACAGAGTGCATGTACTCACCAGAGACAGACAGACAGAGAGAGTAGGGGGAAGGGAGTGAGAACACCCTCTAAAGGGACATAGTCATGTGCAATCCCTTATCCTCAATTTTTCCATCCTGTCAGGAGGGCATACATGTACACGTACCCAGCATATTTGTCAAGACACTGAGCTGGGACTTGAATGTGGTTGACTATGTGAGATCTGGCTCCCTTAACCATTAGGCGCATGGCTAGACTTAATGTATGACTTTTTGTTATTAAATTATGACTATATTTGGATTAGATAGTTTTCCCTTTTTATGTTTGTTTTATTTTGTTTTGTTTGTTTGTTTGTTTTTACTAGAGAGTAATTGTGCTCACCAGAGAAAGTGATAAAGAGAGGGGAAGTGAGAAATCACCGTCTAGTGGGATGACCAGGCCACAGTCCCTTCACCTTTCTCCTCCTCTTGGAATTATGGGCATGCACACATGTGCACCCAGAGTGTTTCTCAAGCCACTCACTCTGGGACATTAACTACACAGCTGGCCATGTGAGATCCAGCTGCTTTAACCTCCATACCATCTGCAGCCTCTTAGATCTTGCTTTTTATTCCATTCTGACAGTCTCTGCCTTTAAATTGCAGAGCTTAGTCCATTTATATTAAATGCAATAATTTTTATGATTGAATTTAAATCTAATGTAACTATTTTTTATATTTGTTCCCCTCTTTGTTCCTTTGTTCTTTTTTTCCTGATTTTTATGAATTAATTGAAGGTATTTTTAATTTATTTTTTATTTCAGTATTCCATTATTTTTGCCTTTTGGTGCTGACTTTTTAGCTGTGTTTCTTGGTTATTGTTTGTTTCTTTTGAGGTGGAGAGAGGGACAGTTTTTCTTTCCTTTTTTTTGTAGTACTTGTTACAGGGATTACAATTAATTTAATGCAGTATACACGTGCATGGACATCGTGGTGCAGAATCAAGTGACTTGTGGAAACTGCCAGGGTTCTTTGTGCCTGAATTTTAGAGCTTAATGTAGGGATTAATATGACCACTAATCAGAGTAGAGTGATGATAATATTTTCATTTATCAAGTATTATTATGGGCCAAGCACTGTTGTTACTGCTTTACACACATTAAATTAAGTTATTTAATCTTCATGACCACCCAAAGAAGTAAATATGAGAAAACTGGGGCTTGGTAACTTTCCAAAGGTCACATAGCAAGAATGTGGCAGATCCAGTATTAAAGCCCTGGCAGACATAATGGAGATTAAATGGAAATAATATATTACTGTTGGGGTATATTTGAAGGTTTCTAAGCAGAGGCAAGATGTGAGCAGATTTATATTTTAGCACAATCACTCTGGCTACTGTACAGGAAATAAACCAGAAAGTACCAAAGTTAGGACTGAGATAACAAGAAAGATACAATTGTTACAGACTAGATGAGAATTGATGAGGGTAGAAAATAAGATGACAATAGTGAGTGTAGAAAAGAAAATTTAAAGTCAATAGAAAAAGAGAAATGTATATATTAGAGTCAGTATGATTTAATATTGAATTAATCATAAGGAGAGGGAGGAAGAAAATGGAGAGTGAAAAGTGCCTACTATGTAGCTAGTACTATGCTATGCTTTGGAAGCAACAGGTAAGAATATCGATTACTATTAATAACTATACTATCAATCACATATGATTACGTATGTATGTTAGACTATAATGCTATTGGCATTAACGATAACATTATTATTTTTCTTATAATGATACTCCAGTCACCAATAATCTTTTCAATGGGTTATAATGGTTAATATTTATGAAGGGCTATCTATGTTCCGGGTACTGTCCTTATGATTTCTTTATATGCATTATCTCATTTTTTGTTGTTGTTTTTAGATTTTTAAAAATAATTGTTCATTTAATTTTATTTATTTTTTCTATTTGCTATAGGGCACACATGCTTACCAGAGAGAGACAGAGACAGAAACACAGAGAGACAGAGAGAGAGAAGGCAAGCTGCCAGGTCCAGGATTCAAACCACAGCTGGCCATATGGGAGTCCAATGCTTTAAATGCCATGCCATCCAGTGCCTTAACCATCATGCCACCTGCTGACCCTAATTTTTTTTAAAAAAGAATTATTTATTGGGACCAGCAGATGGCATAATGATTACGTTGCGGGACTCCCACATAATGAACCATGATTTAAGTCCCAGACCCTGTAGCTTTGAAACTCATGCTGGGCATGTATGCATGTGTGCCTAAAATCCCGAAAGGAAAATGGAGGAGAAGGGATTGGAGTGTGGCCATCCCCCCAGTGGGTGATTTCTCACTTTCTGTTTCTCTCTCTCTTTGTCTCTTCAGCGAGTGCACACACCCTATAGAAAAAAAATCTCTCTAAAAATTATTATTTATTTAATTTTATTTATCTTATTATTATGATTATTGTCATTTTAATTTGCTACAAGGCACATATGCTCACTAGAGAGTGACAGATAAAGAGACAGAAAGAGAAAGTGAAAAAGTAAGCCCCCAGGTCCAGGACTCAAACCGTGGTTAGCTATGTCTGAGTTAGCACCTTAACTACCATGCCATTAGCTGGCCCCTGTTCTTTGATTTTTTCACTATAGGACATATGCACTCATGAGAGAGAAACAGAAAGAGAGAGAGAGGGAAAATGAGAAATCATCCTCCCCAACCCCAGAGAGGATGGCCATGCTGCAAGTCCTTCTCCATTCTCCTCTCAGGATTTTGGGCATTGTGTGCACATGCTTAATTTTCCAGCTGCCAGGTCTGGGACTCAAACCACAGAGGCAGCCATGTGGTATCTAGCTGTCTTAACCTCTATGCCACCTGCTGGCCCTATTACCTTATTTAAACTCCATTATAGCCTTGAGTGAGGAACTATTATTCCCAATTTACAGTTTTGCAACCTGAGGTACAAGGAGGCTGTCTCACAGAAGCCAGTAAGTTGTATAGTCAAATCTAACCTGAAGGTATTTGTATCTTTTATGTGGTCTGTACAATGCTCTTTTTAAAAGCGCAATTCGTTTTCAACACATAAACATTAAATTAGTTCACATTTTTTAAAGATAGGATTTTTTAAGCTTTTACACTAGGCTTATTTCCCACATGGCAATGTTTAGCTGGACTTAATGAGCTTCTCTTTTAACGGCATAGGTTCTCAATGCCTACCCACCCTACTTAGCTCTTTTTTTACCTGACTGTCCTTGTGGGAGATATGAGTTAAGGGGTAAGACATCCCTTAAGTTCTCAGAAAATGTTGGAGAAAGATAAATATAGATTAAATTATAATAAATAATACAACTTATACTTTAATAATACACTCGTAGCTGAGGGCACAACATTTTGAAAGGACAGTGATGAACTGGGCAATTTTATAACAGGTGGATTGTATTGAAGAGTAGATGTAAATAGAATTACAAAGGTAGAGTTAATCTACTTTATAAGAAATAATACTCTAATGATAGTAATAGTGCTCAGTATGTCTCAGGCATTGCAATAAGTGTTTTACTTTTCTCTCTCTCTCTCCCTTATTTTAAAATGTGCTATAGAGTATGTGCATTTTGTTGGAGAGAGAGAGAGAGAGAGAAAGTGAGAAAGTACCCTCTTCCTCCCAGAGGTATGGTCATGTCACAGTCTCTTCTCCATTCTCCTATCAGGATTTTGGGCATGCACACACACATGCCCAGAATGTTTTTCAAGCCACCAGATCTGGGACTGTAATCATGAAGTTGGCCATGTAGGATTCAGCTGCCTTAACCACCACCCTACTGGCTGGCTCTTGCATATATCTTTAAGTCCTTTCAACAATCCTATGAATTAGATGATTATTATCTTCTTTTTACAGATAAGGAAAATGAGGTTTCTACCAGTTTGGTGATTTGTTCAAGAACACATCACAACTTAGTAATTCAAGAACACCGGGCTTCTTATTTCCAGCTCAGTGTCTTTCATAGTATGGTTTCAGAAAGTGCTGAAAATCTGCAGTTTCCCCATTCTCTAAGGAAAGTTTGTAAACTGAGAAGGTAATGGTATTGCAGAGAACTTACAAGTATGATTTGCCTCAGGTGTTTAATAGCTGCCTCTAAATTTCTTTCAGGGAGCTGTTGAATAAAAGATGAGACAGATCAGTAGTGGTGAAAGAGATCCCCAAAGTTAATCAATACCACAGATTGTTCTGGATTGAAATTGATGTTATTGCCTCATGAAAAAGCTCATAAGTTCAATGTATAGTCAGTCCCCTGTCTATTGTAAAGCTCAGTAAATAACCCTTAGGCCAATAGAGACTTCACTATTCACTCTGGCCAGTGCATGATCTATGCTTTTAGTCCTGAAGAAATCGTTTCCAAAAAGTGATTCAGTTAAAGATTTTTTTCTTAAATGGCAATTCAGCTATTTATGAACTAGTTTACTGAGGTAATCCCCTTAAGCTGTAGAGAGCAATTTATGTAGGAAAGAATATCAACAACATTCTCAATTCACAGAGGTTAAAAACAATGGCAATCTTAAATTTAATCTGTGTTAATTAAATATCCTAAGATCTCCATTAAGTTGTGTTCTTAAAATAGTGGACTGACAGCATTACCCAGTTAATTGAGAATAAAGCAAAAACTCTCCTCCTGAAAAATCTCAATAAATGCATAAACTCAGGAGATTTTATATTGAATACTTAATGCTGGGTCAGTTAGATTGATTATTGGGATCACTATCAAATACTAGGGACAGGGGGATTCAGGACAATTCCCCAGGTTCAGCCTTCTGAGGAGCTCTGACCATTAGCAATAATGAAGGGAGAAGACACAAAGTGAGTCAAAGCAGAGCAAAGAGAAAACTCTAGGTTTCCAACTAATTGAAGGATTGTTTTCTCTACCACTCAGCCTTGAGAGCTTTTTAAAACTATTTGTTTTAAATGTGATATAGAGACAAATATAGATTTTTTTCACCTGTATGTGCCATACTACTACAGCTGTGTCTCCCTCAGCTGTGAGGTATACCACAAGTAACTTATTAGCCATAAAATACTAAAATGTGTAAATTTTTTAATGTAAATAAATCAGAGTCAGGATTATCTCTGTATCAGTCAGAGTCTCAGCAGGACGCAATATCTTACTCAAAACACTAATAAAAAATAATTTAAGACCCTTTTTGCCAAGAACCTTTTCACCAAAAGTGAAGAAGGAAGCTCCTACCCCTCCCAAAGCTGAGGCCAAAGCAAAGGCTTTGAAGGCCAAGAAGGCAATGCTGAAAGGCATCCACAGCCACAAAAAATAAAGATAATCCACACATCACTCATCTTCCGGAGGCCTAAGACACTGCAGCTCTGAGGCAGCCCAAATATCCTCAGAAGAGCACCCCTAGGAGAAACAAACTTGGCCATTATGCCATCATCACATTTCCCCAACCACTGAGTCTGCCATGACATCCACAATGAACACAAGTGTGTTGCCGTCTTCTATCTTCTTCATGGCAGACTCAGTGGTACATGTGTGCCTAATACCCCAAGAGGATGAAGAAATTTAGGAGAAAGCTGTGGCTCTGTGATCATGCCCCATTGGGAAGTGCTTTCTTCCTCTCCTTCTCTCTCTGTCTCTCTCTGGTGAGTGCATACACCCTCTGGCACATTAAAAATATATACTGGAGCTGGAAGATAGCATAGTAGTTAAAGTACTAGACTCCCTCATGGCCAACCAAGGCTTGAGTCCTAGACCTGGTGGCTTGCTTTCTCACTTTTCTTCTCCCTCTCTCTCTCTCCCTCTCTCTTTCTCTGAGTGTGTCTCTCTATGGCCAAATTAAAATAATAGTAATAAATAAAATTAAATAAATAGTATTTTTTAAAATATGCATGAAAATGGTTGGATTTGGCCTGTGGGTAATAGTTTGTAAACCCTGGCCTAAGGCATTATGGAATCCATGACATCCTTTGCAGCTAATGGCAGATAAGAGAAGGGAGAATATGTAAAGGATTACATGAGAAAATTTTATGTATTGCACCTGGAAGTGGCATACAAGAATTCTGCCCATATTTCATTGGCTTCACCTTAGTCATATGGCTGTACCTAATTTCAAGTGAGGCTGACAAATGTATTCTAACTATGCTCAGAAAAAAGAAACAGGTTGATAAATATCTAACTAATCTTTACCACTTAAGACTTTCAACTTTATCTAAGCCATCATTTTCCAAAGGGTATTTCATTTATGTATTGTACTAGAAATTTTCTTATGGGGGAAAAATGGGTTCTGAAACCATTTAAGGGTATTTCATTTATGCATTTGTACTGGAAATTTTCTTAAGAAAAAAAAATGGGTTCTGAGATCATATAAAATTAGAAAATACTTTTATTAGATTCTTCCTCCACATTGAAATTCAAGATGCACATATATTTCTATATGCATATGTGCATATATATTTTTTTTTGAGAAGTTTTTGCTATAGGGCACGTGCACTCACCAGAAAGACAGAGAGAGACAGAAAGACAGAAAGGAAGAAATCACCCCCCAGGTGGATGGCCACACTGCAATCCCTTCTTCTCCATTCTTCCCTCGGAATCTTGGACATGCACGCATACGCACCCATCATGAGTTTAAGCCACCAAGTCCGGGACTTGAACCGCAGTGGACTACATGGAAGTCCAGCGACATAGCTATTAATGCCAACTGCTGGTCCTAAAATTCAAGATGCAAATTAATATATCAAAAGTCCTGAGAAGTTCTGCACTGTAAAGCAAAACAAAACAGAACAAAACTCCATAACTTTAGTAAACACTGTTTTAAAATAAAGTTACCGATGCTTACTTGCATTCTGGGAGATAAAGGGAATAGGGTCCAGGAAATGCTGGGAGAATTAATTGTAACCCCAGATATACTCAAGGGAATTTCTTGTGCATGAAAATTTTTAAAACCTAATGTGAAGCTAGTACATGCACATAAGTTACAGAGACAGTATCATTCCTTCTAATCCTTCCCTACCATCAACAACAATATCCTACCTATTTTAAAGAGAGGTTTTTGCTATAGGGCACATGTGCTCGCCAGACAGACAGACAGAGGCAGAGATACAGAAAGAGAGAAATCATTCCCCGGGCGATGGCCACGCCACAATCCCTTCTCCTCCACTCTCCTCTCCAGATTTTGGGCATGCATGCACATGTGCCTGGCGTGAGTTTAAACTGCACCTTCCAGGACTCAAACTGCAGTTGACTATGTGGGAGTCCAGTGACGTAACCATTTCACTATCTACTGGTCCCCCTCTTTTAATTTCTGTGTACTGCTTATATGCCTGTTGCTGTGCTCTACTTCACACATCTGGCATATGGTTCTTCATGCCACCTTTGCTTTTAGCTCTCCCACTGGAATGCAAACTATGATCCCAGAGATGGATGTTTGTCAGTTTCATCCATCACTGTGGTATCTTCACTGCTGAAAATATTGCCTGAAATATAATAGGTGCTCAAGAAATATTGCTTAAATGAAACCTTGCACTACCTGACAGACTAGATTTTCTCTTAGTAACTGAAGCTAGGTAAAACCTTCTCTCTCTCTCTCTCCAATGGTCAATTCTAGTTCCAGACATCCTCCTGTTAGGGCCAGCCATTTAAGACATCAAAGACCATTTCCTTATTGCTCTGAGCAATGATTCACAACCCTGGATGACTATGAAAATCACCTGGGAACCTTTTTTTTTTTTCCTTATGAAAGAGAGCGGTATTATTTTCAAGCTCTTATGTTGTGATCCTCCTACCCAGCCTCCAAATGAACTAGGATTAGTACACAATTGTGCCTGATATGTTTAGATTGGCCCAGGAACCAAACCCAAGTCTCCTATGCAGCTTTCAACCTCCCAAGCACTGACACAATTTGGGCCCCAGTATAGCTGGGCCTGAGAAGCTTTGAAAACAGCATAGATTTCCAGATTTCTAGAATCAGAATATCTAGGAATCAGAGAATCTGAAACTGTTAAGAGCTCAATTTTTTTAAAAGTTTTTGCCATAGGGCACATGTGCTATCTGGGGAGAGACAGAAGTAAAGCGAGAAATCATCCCTCAGGCAGGATGGCTATGCCACAATAATCTCTCCTTCATTCTCTTTCTGGAATTTTGGGCACACACACAAGTACCTGGTGTGATTTCAAGCCACCAGGTCTGGAAATCGAACTGCAAGTCTGCCATGTGAGGGTCCAGCACTTTGTCTACCACGTCACCTGCTGGCTCCAAGAGGCCAATTTTAAAAATGTATTTTTTCACAATAGAGAGCATGTGTGCATACATGAGAGAGGCTCTCCTTACAGCATCCAGTTACACAGAAATCCTCTTTTCTTTTTTCCTCCCCTCTGGCTAGAGGATATACGTGCACTTGCCAGAGACAGAAAAAGACAGAGAAAAGAAAGCACTCCTCCCGTAGGGAGTGGTCATGCCACAGTCCCTTATCCATCCCTCCCACCTTTTGGGATTTTGGGCACATATGCATGCACATGCACCCAGTGTGTTTCTCCCATTTTTTTAAAGAGATTTTTGTTATAGCCTGCATGCACGCACTGGAGAGAGAGAGAGACAGAAAGTGAGAAATTACCCCACCAGAGGGGATGACCATGCCACAATCCTTTCTCTCCCATTCTTCTGTCAGGATTTTGGACACACAAACACATGCAGCCGGCATGAATTTAAGCTACCAGGTCTGGGACTCAAACTGTGGTAGACTACATGGAAGTCCAGCAATGTAACCATCACACCATCTACTGGTCCCGCACCCAGTGTTCTGGGTCTGCGACTCATAGTGTGCAATTGGCCATGTGGGATTCTGTTGCCTTAAACACCAGGCCACAAAGATAGGTCAGTAACCCTCTTTTACACAGGCCTCTAGCTTTTCAGATTCTTAAGCATATGCATACACACCTCCTATATTGTCAGGCTGACTCAGGGACCCAAATCTTCAAGCAGCCATGCAGCTTCCAGTATTGCAGGTTAGCTTGCTACCAACTGTGGTGGCTCACACACTTAATTTTTGTACATTTAAATACATAAATATTCATTTAAAGGTTATTAGATACCAATAAGGAACAAAATAGATTAATACAGCCCTTATTTCATGGAGCTTTTATTCTGATGTGAGAATCCACAAATAAAATAATTAACAATAAAATACATTTAATGTCAGATTACATTAAGTTCTGTGAAGAAAAATAAAATAGAGTATAAAGGGGTACAGAATGACAAAAATGCGTATAATAGTTTCAGTAGGATGGTCAATGATGGTGCTGATTTTTCTCTGATTTCTGCCACCTTCCCACTCCCACCTATCCATTCTTCTTTGCTTTGCTCTATGTCTGTGGTAGCCAGTCTCCAAAATGACCCTGAATGATCTCAACTGCTATTCACGCCTCTGTGTGATCTCCTCCCACACTGACTCAGAGCTGGTCTGTGTAAACAACCGAATATGTCAGAAGTGGCAGTGTGTGATTTTTTTGGGCTAGGTTATAAAAGACGTAGCAGCTTCCACTTTAGCCTCCTGGATCACACACTCTGTGGGAAGCCAGGTTTCATGTCTTCCTTGCATGATCCAGTACACTCAAGCCATATGGAAAGGCCCACGCAAAGGAAGAACTGAGGTTACTTACCACCAGCCTTCACCAACTTCCCAATTATGTGAGGGAGCTACCTTAGAAATGGATCCTCTAGCCCTAGTCAAACCTTCGAATGACTGCAACCCCAGCTGATATCTTGACTGCAGTCTAATGTAAGACCCAGACGTGAACCACCAACATAAATGATTTCCAAATCCCTTACTCAAAGAAACTGTAAGAGAGGGGGAAAAATATATATATGTGTGTGTGTGTGTGTGTGTGTGTGTGTGTGTGTATAAAGTAAGTATATATATAGGCTTGTTGCATTTTTTGCTATGCAAAAGTGCATCATGACTTTTCTAATGACTATATATAATAATATATATTATCTCCCCCAGAGCTTGATTGCATGACTGTATCCCTGCAAACATTAGTGTACTAAACTAAGAGTACTACGACACTCAGACAACATAAACAATTCATGCAAGGATAGAGGGATCCATTTTCCATTATTAACGAACACAAGGTGGTGACTAGTCTCTTCTAGACTCATAACACCTTGGGCATACCTCAAGTCCTAAACAAATGCTGTATTTTAAGATTACATGTCTGAAACTCGAATAAACTGAGCTATGTCCAAGGCCTAACTGGGGTACCTGGCATATAATTGGTGCTCATTAAAGTTTGCTGAAGTGAACTAAATAGAATTATGAAAATAGAGGTACAGAGGTAGGATCAGACCAACAATGAAAGTGATGCTTAAGTGGCATTAAGTATGGGGTAGAAAGTTAAATTAGAGTTCCTTAAATGTCCCCCCACACCAGATATTATTTAGATTTATTCTGGGGCTTCGAGTATGGTTGAACTACAGGTGGGAGACAAATAAATCCAGAACTGAGGACTGCAAATTCTGGAAATCAGGTAAGGGTCCAATTTACATATTAAGATATCTAGAGACAAGATAGTGTTGGAATAAGTAAGGGTGCCTGTACTCCTGTACTATACCAGAATACCAAGAAGGGTGTTAAAATCCAGGGTGTGGTAGCATTTTCCAAGAATCTCAAACATCATGTTAAATTTCTAAACTCTCACTGATTCTTATTATAAAATGTCTGTTCCTCAGACAGCGCAGAAAAAAAATCTTTTAATATAATACTACTTGCTTTCATCTTCAGATTGGATTAGTACAGATTCTTGAGCCCAGCAATTTGCAGCCCTTGAAATAAGGAGAAGCATACCAGCCATCGCAGATTAGTGGTGTTCACCAAAGAAGTAGATTGTTACACAGACCCACACAGATCAGAATCTTTCATTAAATACCAAATTTAAGAGAGAGAGAGAGATAGAAAACCTTTAATTCCTGAAACAAGCACCATCAAAATGATTGGAAAATCTACAGTCCAAATCACTCACTTCTTAATCCCTAGAGATGCTCTTCCCCTTCAACCTAGCTGAGTGAAGAAAGCACTTTCCTGGAGATGTGGCAATTAGATTAGAAAGCCTGGAGCCTTTTCCTTGATTACTTAAAATGATACTAAATCCTTCAGCTAACTTAGATGGATAGTAATAGTTTCCAAGGGACAGGCAACTCAGAAAAGACAACTTCATTGCATTTCTCATTTACTTACTTAACACTTTTAAAATACTTTTGTAAATTTTATTTAAAGAAGCCTCAGGCTTTTTAAAATGAATCAGAGCACTCTCTTCCTGATTTCAAATAGCTGAATGAAATTGTACCAAGTGCTGATAACAAAAATCTTTCTGTGTCATGGATGGTCAGCCCTTACTCCCACCCTTAAAGCAAGCGTGAAGTCTAATCAGCATAATGAATGAAGTAGTTATTAACATTTCAGAAAAACGCACCCTAAATTGCTACACTTCTATGAATTATACTGATAGATTCTATTTCTTTTTCTTTGACCTGCTTGTCCAGGGACTTTTTGTGATTAAAGAGGCAGAAGGCTATTTGCCAAATGGATAAATGAGGGAGTTGTTTACTTTGCTAAAGAATTCATTCACCACCAGAAACCTTCTCTATGCCTTAAAAATAAGATCTGATTTATACGCCTTTTTAAAATTACCTTCAAAGATGAAAATGTCAGGTATATCTGTATTTGAGGGACAATTTTCTTGCTGGTTTACGAGCATTAACAAATACAAAGAATATTTGTGCCATGTCTACATACCTTGTATAGCTTCAGATCTCCACAAGTCACTTAGCCTGGCTATCTTAGTTTCCCCATTATTCAAGTGGGATAATAATACTTCCCTACCTCAAAGAGATGTTTTGAGAATTCAGTGGTGAGTGAACTGTTTGGAAGATGTATTGCCATGTTTTCCTGGCCTCTTTGCTTCTAGTCTGGCTCAATTGCTACAACAGTTAGACATATAATGTTGTAAATATGCCCTGTTTGGTTTTCAAGTAAGCATACACTCTTGAAAACTAAATTTACTTAAAATATTTTCCCACTTTTCTACCTTCGGTTTTTGTGGAGCTTGGGTTTAATTAACATCCATAGGCTCTTATCTAAGCCTTTGCTAAGGACTAATTAACTAGTGTATACTTTGTCAAGTTCTAATGAAAACTGATAAGTCTTCTTATTCCGTTTTCTTTTTTCTTCTGGGGGAGGGTATGTTCTTACAGCAAACATTTATTGTCAAGGAGACAATATTTGTGCATGTAACCAATGTTTACTGATCATCTTTAAGGCCTCTGGGGGACACTATATTTAAAAAAAATACTTTTAAAAGGGGCTGATGTATCTGAGGAGGGTAAGCTAGTTATAAAAATCTGTAAGCCACCAACATGCATATTTTCTTCTGGGGGAGGGTATGTTCTTACAGCAAACATTTATTGTCAAGGAGACAATATTTGTGCATGTAACCAATGTTTACTGATCATCTTTAAGGCCTCTGGGGGACACTATATTTAAAAAAAATACTTTTAAAAGGGGCTGATGTATCTGAGGAGGGTAAGCTAGTTATAAAAATCTGTAAGCCACCAACATGCATATTTGTGAAGAGGCTCTAGAGTAAATGAGCATTGAAGTGGGCTTAAGGTGACAGGCTTTCCTGATGTAGAGGCTTTGCTTTGGGTAGTAATGAACAAGATGAAGTGTGTAAGATAGACTGGGGGGTGGGGAGATATAATGGGTTTAATCAGGGAAGAAGAGCTTAATCAGGGGTGGGGGTGGGGAAACAAGAAGAAGGAGGCTGGAGAGAAAACAATGCTGGACTGAGACTCAAGAGACCTGAGTTTAATCCTAATACAAACTTCACCATTCGGTAAACCTGTGACCTTTGACTTGTCACTTTCCCTCTCTAAGCTTTAGGTCACACCCTCAGCAATTCAGGAGTTGGGACTATGGATAGGACTTCCAAAGAGGGCATTCTAGAATTTGAAAATTTCCTCAAGATAAGTGAGTTTTAAATTATCAGTCCAGTCAGGCTGGCATGTTCTCGTAGGTCTCATAACTGAAAAGAAAGATTACAGAGGACACGAATTAATCTTATGAAGACCCCTTCATTAGACCCAGGACCAGAATAAAGAAAAACCTTATGGGGGAAAAAAAAAACAATACATGAGAGAAAAAATCCTGTATGAGACACATTAGGTAGATTTCTGGAAAGGTGCCCTCATGTAGTAGAAATAACACAAGCTTGAGTTGAATAGAGTTGGCCAGTTTACCCACCTATCTCTGATTTCAGGCAAGTTCCTTAACCTCTCTGAGCCAGAATTTGTAACTATTAAATTGGAATACTAACACTATATGCTTAGTAGGGTCGTTCTGAAGACTAAAGCACTTGATCCAAGCAAAACACATTGTACCTCACCTGGCTTGTTGTAAACAACAAATGCTAGCTGCCAGTGCCTAAAGTCCTGGGTTGTACTGACTGTTTTGCTAAACAGGTTAGCTTACTCAAAAAGGCCTCTTCAGCTCCTCCTTAAAGACTGAGCTTTTATCATCCTCAAATTGAGGGTCTCCATTACACAACAGCTCATTCCCCCCACAATATTAGACTTCCTGAGCTCCCATTCCAGAAAACAGGTTTTGAGGCATCTCTGCTATCTTCAGTTTGTCAGTGACTCGGTCTGCCAAGTCACATTCAATCTAGGTATAGATAGTTAGACTATATCCTTGTTCACCAAGTGCCTTTGGTCATGTCTGATTTAATTCCTGTCAATGCAAAGTTTCCACAGGACACTGAAGAAGCCATTTTCCATAGCCAGGCAGCCTGACCATCCTTCCTCTCATTCAAAGGGGCTTATTGGAGGCCTCTGTTAGGGCAAAGATTTCGGCTCTGTTACTCAGATATGTTAGGCAAAGATCTGTTTGGTGATTAGTTTTGATTAGATAGGAGTTCTACACAAAAGGGGCTTGTGCATGTATTGTAGTTACTGAGATTAAGGGAGCCAGGTAGTGCTGTGGGAAGCTGCCCCACTGAAAAGAGGGGCCATTCTTTGATGTTCAGAAGCCTAGCATTCCCCAATGAGAAAAATGACTATTAGTTTCCTTGATTTTGCAAAGCACTTGAAAAGCACTTTAACCAACTCCTTGGCTTTGATAGTGCTTGTTTGAGAGTGAGGGTTTAAGTCTGTGCAGGGGAAGCAAAGTGCAGATTTTAGAGAGTGAGGGTTTAAGTCTGTGCAGGGGAACCAAAGTGCAGATTTCATTTTTTTTTTAACTTGTTTCCCATGATCTCAGCAGACGCTCAACTGACTTTTTTTTCTGCTTTTGTTCTTTCTCTTTTTCCCATCTTTTACACTTAGTCACATACTCTTCTTCCCTGCCTCCCATTCTAGTCTTTTCCTCCCCGCCAAAAAAATATCTCCTCTGGCATGGTCTATAATGATCTAACTCCTTACCTCCCCATAGCATCTACTCATTTTATTTGTTTATTTTTTTACACATGCATCTCCCAACACTGCTCACACTCCTTGCATTTGAGCTCTTCATTGGTATACATTTAATTACTTATAAAATTGAAGGAAGAAGAGGTATAGCCATTATCCAAAAAAGTATAAATTTGTCCTTAGTTGCTACATATATATGTTTGCATATTATGCATATATATATGTGTGTGTGTGTGTGTATGTATGTGTATGTGTGTGTGTGTGTGTGTGTTTGTAAATTTTGCTATGGGGTGCTCACTGAAGAGAGGAGAGAGAGACAGAGAGAGAGAGAGAGAGAAAGCACCCCTAGGGAAGATGACCATAACACAATCTCTGCTAATCCTTTCTCCTCTTGGGATTCTGTGCATGCACATGCACCCAGCAGCCTCCCAAGCTGTCAAGTCCAATACTAGAACTGGTAAGTGAGTCATGTGGGATCCAGCTGCCCCAACCACCACACCACTGGCTGACCCTGGTTGCTGGATTATGTTTAATAGGAGAATAAAAGTGTATCTTATCTTGAAATACTCCCCTAAATAAATTCTAAGGATATGCTATGAGGAAGGACTAATAGAACAAAAACTTGAGAAGTTGATCACTTTGCCTTTTCCCTTCCTCATGTGTTCAGTATACTCTGCAGTGAGGCTGGACAATGCCAGTCCTTACGATGATCTAAAGATAAGCTTAAGCTAAGTGGTGCTGTTCTCTTCCTCTTCCCACCCCACTCTTTGTCTCCTCCTTCTCTCATTTCACTGTGTATAGAACTGGACCTGGCATCTACTAGGTACCAATAAATGATGGCTCAACCAACTCCTAGTTTTCCCTATCCTTTTCCCTGCTTTATTTTTCTTTATCAAACTAACCTCTATCTGCCATAGTATATAAAGGGTTGTTGTAAAAGTCATGGTACATTTTTGCATAGGAAAACATAGAAAAATATGTCATGAATTTTCTGACAAGCCAGTATTTTATTTAGTCTAGTCATTGTGTCTTTCTCATTCCACCTCCCCACACCCACACCCACACAATGTAGGTTCCACAGAATCAGGGGTTCTGGATCTTTTGTTCACTGCTATACCATTAGTACTTAAGACAATGTCTGATATCAGTAATTGTTCAATAAATATTTGTTGAATAATTTAAGTAGCTTTTGTCTGTCTTCTCTTCTCTGGGACATTTGAATAGTGAAAACTCTATTAAAGATCTCCATGAGTTCATTTCTCCCAGTGGAGAAGCTGCATCAAACAGCCATTTCTCTCTTGGTATGTGAAGATGAGGAATTACCCATCCCAACACTAATAGGACAACAAAAAGTTCTTAGGTCATTGGAAGTGCATTGTTCTCAAAGGCAAGTTTGAGTTATCTAGATGTCAGGATCTTTGGGCGAAATAGACCATGTTTTCCTAGAGGAGATAGATATTTTCCCAGAAGATGCATGATTTAGGACAGATTTGGAGACTGGCTGAAAACTGTGGTCCAGAAAACCAAGAATCAAATCAACTAAGCATGGTCAGGAAAGGGGACAGAGATGGCTAAACATTTGCTTCAAACATGAGTGATCTCAGCTGACCCTTTGGGAAGGAGTGTTTTTCCTGTATAAAATGTCCAATATTGCATCTGTCCTTATTTTCTCTTTTGCTGTGCTTTGGCTCAGGGATGCTGCTTTGAATGTCCAATACTGCATCTGTCTTTATTTTTTCTTTTGCTGTGCTTTGGCTCAGAGATACTGCTTTGAATGAAAATCTTCCTCTTTGAATGAACTTTTACTGGCAAACTTCTGACTTGCTGGGATAAATCCACTGTTGAAATTTTGCAAAAAAAAATCTGATTATCTCCAGGCTGAAAGATTAAGAAGGCATTTAATGCATTGACTTTCAAATTGTACTTTCCGAATGTAAGTTAAGTGCAATCTTTCCTTGGCGATTAAAAAGCTGGCTATTGCTAAGTGTTGGCAAGAACATGTGGAGGAGTCACAACCCGAGGCCCATTCTGAGATGGCTACTGAACTTCAGCTGTGAAATATTGCTTTCAGGGACTAAAAATGAAGATTTGATGCTGAGACTTCTCCCTCTGGATTCATTTCTAGATTGGAGAGGCACAAACCCAGGCCCATTCTGAGATGGCTACTGAACTTCAGCTGTGAAATATTGCTTTCAGGGACTAAAAATGAAGATTTGATGCTGAGACTTCTCCCTCTGGATTCATTTCTAGATTGGAGAGGCACAAACCCAGGCCCATTCTGAGATGGCTACTGAACTTCAGCTGTGAAATACAGCTTTTGTGTGGTGGTTTTCATTTTTTGCCTTTTAAAATTAAATTATAATTTTTTTTTGTCTTTTTTCTTTTTTTCTTCTTTTCTCTTCTTCTCTGTTCTTTTCCTTTTTCTTTTAACTCATCCCTTGGCTGCTCAGCCTCCACACACTGAGTGTCTAGACAGGTCTAAGTGAATGGTATCCAAACAACTGATTACTATTAGGGTTAGAATACTCAAGTTCCACTGACTCTGACACACAAAGAGTGAAAAACAGAATGGAAGAGAGATTGCAGATCACCTCCTCCAGCATGCCTCTGAATGCTCAGATTGAACTTCAAAAATTAGGAAGAAATGCACAACCCATCAGATGACCAGAAATCACTGAAGGGGCACAAGGGATATGAGAAAGCAAGAAAATATCTCTCCTCCTCCAAGGGAAAAGAATAATTCTTTTTCATTCACAGACAGTACATTGTAGCTCATGGAAGTTTCAGGTAAAGAATTTAGAATATTCACAGTGACAAAGCTAAGGGAAATGCACAAGAAGAGAGACAATGAACTCCAGAAGACATATGAAAAAAGAGGCAATGATTTCCAGGAGGTGAGGAAGTTCTTGTACAATCTGAAAGAAGAAATATGCACCATAAAAAAGAATCAAATGGAGCTGTTAGAGATGAAGGCTGTAATATAGGAAATCAAACCTCCCTTGAAAGTATTAAAAGTAGACTAGATCATACAGAGGATCAAATCTTGGATGTAGAAGACAGAATCACTGGCCTAGAAAAATCCACTACAAAGACTTAGAAAATAACCCTCCAAAATGAGAATAATATACGGCAAATAATAGATACCATTAAATGTCCAGACATCTGGATAATTGGTATCTCAGAAGGTGAAGAGACTAATAAGTGGATCATCTGTTCCATGAAATCCTGGAAGAAGACTTTCCAAACCTAGAGACACATTCAAAAATGTAGTTCCCAGAAATATAAAGGACCCCCAAATAGAATCAACCCAAGAAGATCTTCTTCAAGGCATATTATGGTCAGATTGATGAAAACCACAGACAGAGACAAGATACTAAAATTGGCAAGAGAGAAACATCAAGTTACCTACAAAGGATATCACATCAGGCTAACAACAGACTTCTCATCTGAAACAATGTGAACAAGGAAGGAATGGGAAAATACATTCAAAGTGTTAAGGGAAAAACCATTTCAACCAAGAATACTATACCTGGCAAGATTATCCTTCATATGAGAAGAAAAGAAAACCTGAAAGATAGAGATAAAGAAAACCTGAAAGAATTTATCAGCACCAGACCAGCTCTCCAATAAGTTTTAAAGAGAGTGCTAAACCAGGAAAACTAAATGCAGACACACAGAAATGAGTTCAATAACAAGAAAATGGCCAATTTATAGGTAGGAACAAATCTGGAGTTGAATGTTATGTTCCAGAATTTAAACGGGAAGATTGGACCACAACAGAAGATAGATTAATACATGAGACTGAACTGGTGAAATAGAACCTTATGACTTTTGAATAAAGCATTACTCATTTTCTTCTATGCTTTGTTTTCCAGATTTAAGGATTCTTGTCTTCTCTTGAACTATTGATAGTTTCATCTATCTACTATCTGAACTGAATCCTAACATTTTTCCTGGCTTTAAGTCTTAATACTTTTTTTATTTTGGTCTATTAAAATTGTAATTGTTTTTCTTGAAATTAAAAAATGCATTAAAAAATATTTAATGACTGCAGTAAGCTATATAGCCCCAGCTAGGTGTACTTTATAGTATGTTCACACTATTCACTGAGGTTTATGCCTAGTGTTCATAGATATGTATATTAGCTGTGCTTTCTATTGAAAGTTTTTAGACACCAGAGACAGTGTGGGAGGAGTGTGGGAAATGGCAGAGGGTGAGAAATAGGGGGGGGAATATGTGTGTGTGTGTGTGTGTGTGTGTGTGTATGAATGAAACAAGAAATGGAAAATTATTTGTCGATGATAACATGTATGATTAAGCCACTATGCAGTGTATTCTGGATGAAGAAATCATATTTTGTATGCTGTGATGTTGCTCAGTGAATGAATGTAAAATAAATTAATTTAAAAAAAGGAAAAAAAAAGAATGTGTGGAAATGGTTGCTCTCATACCATGTTAGTGGGAGTCAAAATTGATGTAACTTGTATTAAAGAATATTTTATTTCTTCCATGAGACAGAGAGATAGCACCCTTACCAGGGCTTTGACAGTCCAATCCACCCCCACCGTTAGCAGCCCTGAATCATGAGCACCCATGTGTTTGATGTACTTAGGGAGGTCTCCAGAAACAAACCCAGAGCCTTCTAATGTGAGTCAATCTTGCAAGGTGTTGCATTTTACCACTGTGCCACTGTCCAGCTCCTGATGTAGCCTTCTTACTGGGCTTCAGCAACACATGTCAAAATTTCAATTCACATGTTCATTGATATACCTATTCTATTTCTTGGGGACTTTTCCACAAACATATCGTATTTCAATAATTCTGAGATGCACATTTATTTTATAGATGTACATTTTTATATACATTTTAGTATTTCTGAAATTGGTATGCATCCTTGATTTGGTAAAATATGGTACTTTTTCACATTCACAAGGAGTTAACTGTAGGGATTTTTATTGCAATGTCACTTGTACAAATAAGATTGAAAAAAGCCTAAATTCCCATAGTCAGGAGACTGGCTAAGTAACATTTATCCCAAATAATATCTTATGAAGCTACTTAAAAGAATATGATCAATCTAATGTGATGATTTGAAAAACTATTTAAGATACATAATTAAGTAAGAAATTATGGAATTTAACATTGTGTTTAGAAAAAGTTTTAAAATGTTTTGGTAATATAAAACACACACACACACACACATATATAAGTTCTGACATACATGTACAAACATTTTTCTGTATATTCAAGAAAGTATATTATCTATGATTTCTTCTGGAGTGAGGGTCAGCCAGTGGGAGGCTTAATTTTCATTTTTTACATTTTTGTACATTTTGAGTTTTCATACCATGTTCATATACTGCTTTATTTTTTAAAGGTCAATAGGTGGTTCTGGGAGAAGAATTATCATTTTTCTTCTTTTATGCTTTTCTGTATTAAAAAACACACACTAGATGTTATTTTTAAAAGGAAATCAATATGACAGTCCTTCTCTCGGTAGAATTCATAGTGAGTGTGATAAACCAGAGAACTGTTGCTTTACTAGATCCAAAAATAGAAGTTGAATGGAAGTTGAAATGAAGTGCTAAGGAAACCATGGAGGGGAAACTGATTCCAGCTCTCCAGAGACATTGGAAAAGTGTCACAGAAGAGGCGACATGTGAGCTGAGTCTTGGTAGAACAGAGGACATCGATTGGCAGTGTTTCAAGAATGGACAACCTATGGAGAGACCCAGTGCTGAGAAGACTATCACTTGTTCAGAGAGTGTTGAGAGGTTCAGTGAGGTCAGAGACATGCTAGTATGTGTCTGGGTGAGCATGTGATGAAGAGTAGAAAGTAATAAGAACAAATGAGTGCATACTATGCACTCTGGATTGAGCTTTAAATTTTTTACCTCCCAGTTTTAGATGTGTGTTAGGAATCTATGGCCTTAAGAACTTCAATACTGGTAAAGACAACCCACAGTTTAGATGTGGGTCAAATTGCATATTTATCCAAGCAATTTAGTCTATCTGATCCTTCCTTAAAGCAATTTTACAGAAAATATATATAATGTGCTTGACATACAGCTAGAATTCAAAAAAGTCAGTTCCTACCGATATTTTCATTCTTACCATTCCTTTCCTCTAGCTTACTGCTGCATATACAGTTGGAACTCATTGAATCCCTGCTATTAAGTGATTTGTGGGAAAGTTGGGTAAGGTGTATGTTAAGACATTATATAATAGAGCTCTTACCTCTGGTTTTCCCAATACCATGGAAGTCAGAACGTTTTGCCTATGAGAATCCAGTACACACAGTCTCTGAAGTTGTTAGGAGGCAGAAATCCAGGAACCTGAATGAAATAGAGATATGGAGCTAGCAGGTGGCATGGTGGTTAAGGGTGCTGGATTCCCACATGGCCAACCACGATTCAAGTCCCAGACTTGGCAGCTTGCTTTCTCACTTTCCATCTCTCTCACTCAGTCCCTCTCTGGTAAAATTAAAATAAATAAATAAAATTAAATAAAATAATTCTAAAACAAAAATAAATAAAGAAAGATGTACATTTTCTCCATCAAGCTGATATCCCCAAAGATTTTCAGACTAAATAGATGACAAAATAAAAAGTAAAAATGAGGGCCAACAGGTGGTGTGGTGGTTAAGACACTGGGTCTCACGTGGCCAACTCTGTGGTTTGAATCCTAAACCTGGTGACCTGAAAAACACACCAGGTGTGCACAAAATTCCAAAAGGAGAATGGAGAAAAAGGGACTGTGGTATGGTCATCTCCTTTGGGGGGGTGGTGATTTGTCACTTTCCCTCTTTCTCTGTCTCTCTCTAGAGAGCACATATGTCCTATGGCAAAAAAATAAATAAAAATGAAAAACCAACAACACGGGATCAGCAGTTGGTGACAGGGCTCT
>NW_006159543.1:1112234-1113606 GCF_000334495.1 Tupaia belangeri chinensis | reverse complement strand
TTTCTGGTGAGTCCACACACCTTATTGCAAAAACTACTCAAAAAAACAAACAAACAAATGAACAACAACAACAACAAAACCACACAAATTAAAATCCCTTAGCTTCAGAAAACAAGACAGGACTAGTACACGTACCAAGACCGAAACAGGCAGACCCTGAAACATGGCTGTTATTTGGTATCATGAGAATTAAAGTTGAGAATTTTGAAGTCTTCACTTTTATCTATTCGCTATGTGACCTTGAACAGTGACATTTCCCCGCTGGGAAAATGGTTCCTCTTTGTTCTTACCAGTAAGATATAGGAATTAAGGTTGGATTGGAGTTAAGAGTCAGAAAACTACAGCCACATTCTATCTACCATCTATTTTTGTAAATAATGTCTTATTGGAACACGACATACCTAATTGCGTAAGTTCTGTCTATGGTGGCTTTTACACTATGATAGCAGTATTGAATAGTTGTAACAGAGACCATATAACCAGCAAAGCCAAAAGTATTTATTCTTGATTCCTTTATATGAGAGTTTGCTCCCATCACGTCTTTCATTTTGGAAGGCAAAGCCTACAAATTATTTCATAGTACGTTGAATGATTAACCAGCTTTACATATGGACTTCTGAATACCTTTGCTCATTCATTAATTAGTTTATTCATTCTTTATGACCACGCCACAATCCCTTCTCTTCCATTCTCCTTTTGGAATCTTGGGCACACACGTGCACACGTGCCCTGTGTGAGTTTAAGCCCCTGGGTCCAAGACTAGAACCATGGTTGATTACGTGGGAGTCCACTGACATAGCCATGACACCAACTGTTGGTCCCCCCTTTTTTTTCCTATAGCAAAGTTTCATATTTTTTTAGTAGTAGTAGTAGTAGTGATTAATTGACATAGAATGATTTATGCAATGTTCTCATTCTTTTATAGTTCTCAAGTGAGAAATGAAAGCACTAGTATATCTCTAGAAGTTTCTTATTACCACTGAATAGCCTGTGTGACAGTAGATAGAAACCCTTCCCCTACCATATTAATGTTCCATATAAAACAGGTATAATTTTTTAAAAAAATGGTCAGTTCTGGGGGCAGTAGGTGGCATAGTGGTTAAGTTGCTAGACTCTCCATCGTTGACTGTGGTTTAAGTCCTAGACGTGGTGACTTGAAACTCACATTGGGTGCATGCATATGTGTGCTCAAAATTTTCAAGAGAAGAGAGGAGGAGAAGGATTGCGCTGTGGCCATCCCCTGTAAAGGGGGGCGATTTATCACATTCCCTCTCACTGCCTCTCTCTGTTTCTCCAGTAGTGCACACGGCATACAGTAAAAACCTAATAAAAAAAAAAACAGCCAAACAAAATGCTCACTTCTATTTTACAA
>NW_006159543.1:1099853-1105480 GCF_000334495.1 Tupaia belangeri chinensis | reverse complement strand
GCACCATATAGCAAAAACCTCTCCAAAAATATATAGATAAATAAACAATAAAAGAATGCTAAATCAAATATGATAGCCTGGATTGAATCCTGGAACAGAAAAAAGAACATTAGCAGAAAATCTGGTGAAATCCAAATAAAGCCTGTAGCTTACTTAAAGAGTATAACACTGATGTACCAATGAAAATATCTTTTGATAAATGTGTCATAGTTAAGATGTTTTCATTAGGGGAAGTTATATGAAGAGCATAGAAGAACTCTCTACTATTTTTATAACTATTCCATAAAATCAGAGTCGACTTCAAAATAAAAAGAATTTAAGTAAAAAGAAAAAAACAAAAGAAAGAATTCAACCTGAGTATAAATGTGAATACTCAAAATGATTATTACCAGATTGGCATCTGTCTGAACAATGCTTCTTAAACAGAAGAACTTTTGGAAGCCCAACTTTAGAGGCAGAGGCAGTGGAGCACTGCTGCACAATAATACTGGAGACATACGGGAGGCCCCAGGCTTGGATCTCAATTCAACCTAATAATGCTGGGTAAGCTCATCTGTGGGTGTGCCTATGACCTGATTTGCTGGAAGGCCAGCAGGATTTCACTGTGGTGAGATTTGTCAAGGGTATCTGTCTCTCTTCTATGAAAATAAACAAATACATACATACACTTAAGAACTTATGGATTCCCAAGAACACCTTTACTGACATCCAAATATTGTCAGACCACAGTTTGAGAAGCAGTAGTACTTTTTCTAGATGTTAAATGCTCTGATATAATGAATAGGTGCTAATAGAGCAAAGCTGGCTCCCATGTCTCTAAGACTATCTTAGGAAACTGAAAACATCTGTGGTTCACTTTGTATGACTACTACGGATACTATTTTCAAGTGGTTTTAATAAATGATCTTTCTTTATGTAAAAGCCTAATATTGGTCCCAGTAGGTGGCATGGTGGTTAAGTCCCTGGACTACCACATGGCCAACCATCATTTGAGTTCCAAACCAGCCATTTGCATTCTTGCTTTCCCTTTCTCCACATGTGTGTTTCTCTCTAGTGAGCAGAAGTGCCCTATAGAAAATTAAGTAATAATGAATAAAATTAAGTAAATATTATTTTTTTAAGTCTAACATGGTTGCCATAGAAAGTGAAAAGGCATTGGACTTGGTATGGTAATTAAGACAGTTGAATCTCACATGACTGATGGCACAGTTCAAGTCCTAGACAAAGAAATATGAAAACAAACTGAGCTTGTGTGCCCAAAATCTGGAGAAAAGAATGGAGGAAAAGGGATTGCAGCATGGCCATCCCCCATGGGAAGTGATATCTCTCTTTCCTTTTCTCTCTTTGTCTCTTTCCATTAAGTACGCACACTCCATAGTAAAAAAATATTTTTTGGAGAAGTTTTTGCTATAGGCCACGTGCATTCACCAGAGAGACAGACAGAAAGCGAGAAATCACCCCCTGGGGGGGGATGGCCACACTGCAATCCCTTCTCCTCTATTTTCCTCTGGGAATCTTAGACATGCTTGCACATGTACCCGGCCTGAGTTTAATCTACTGGGTTCGGGACTCGAACCACGGTGGACTACATGGGAGTCCAGCGACATAGCCATTACACCAACTGCTGGTCCCTCATTCAGCATATATTTATAGAATGCCTACTATTTGTTAGGTGCTGGGCTGTACTAAATGCTAAATTATACCAATGAAAAACATGGACAAACTATCTGTCCTCAAGAACCTTATATTTTATTAGCGGGGATACAGATATTAACAACAACCAAAAAAGTCACACAAATAAATATATAATTATCAATTGTAAAAAAAGAAAAAGAACATGGCAGCATATAACAATGGAACATGAGCTAAACTAGAGAGACCAGTGAATGCATTCTAAAGAAACATTTCAGGTAAAATCTGAAGGATGAGTAGGTCTGATAATCTAGAAAATACTGCTGAGAACTATTTATTTTCTTTCTTGATGGAAATTAATTTGGAAGCATGTAAATCAGTAATTTTCAAACTACAAGTCAAAACCCAACATTACTTACAATTGCATGAATTCTGAAAAGCATTCATGCCCTATTGCAATAGAATGGAATGGACAAAGTTGAAATAGAAAACAAAAATTTCCATTTGTATTAATGCAAATAAATGTTTTGTAAAATGCATTTCTTATTATGGGTCTCATTTCAGAAAGTGAAAATCCCCCATCCAAATGATCTGCCTTGTCTTTAATAATTACAACTTATCAGACTACAGCTGGGCTTTCCAATTCCTACCTTTAAACACATGGGGGCGGGGGAGAAGACTAGATAGTAGTGTACTTGTAAAATGTAAATGCTCTGTGAGGCAATCTCACCTAAGAAAGTTCCAGATTCATGTCCAGAGACCTCCCTGAGTGTGCCAGACATGGGTGTGCCCATGATCTTGGACTGGCTAAGTCAGGGAGTGGATTGTGGCATAAAGATCCTGTTGGGGTACTGTATCTCTCTGTCTCTCTCACTCATGGAATCAATAAATAAACTTTAAAAAAAGATGCAGGTATGTGTTTTCAGGTCTTTCTGAGTTTCCTTTCACGTTCTTTCTAGAGTAAGTATAGGAATGAGTGGGAGAGTAGCAGCCACCATTTACTGAGCATCTACTCTGTACCAAACAGTGTGCAAAGTGCCTTGTATACAATATACCATTTAATCCTCACAGCAATCTTATGCGGTAGGCACAATTTATTTCATTTTCAGAAATTAATCAAGTTAGAAAGATTGGTTGAAAACCAATCTTAAGTTTTTTTCACCTGTTCAGTGATCCAAATTCTGTAGACTTTCGAATTGAGTCCATCTTTATTTCTTCTCCTTTCTAGAAAAAGTAATTCCTGAGTTGCTTTGATGGCATTTGGACACACTTAATTCCAATGTGACAAAACATATTTGCAACCGAAAAGAAAGCATAGGAACGTATGACGTGGACACAATACACTAACCAGTTCCCTAGTGCTATGGATCTGCAAAAAAAAAAAAAAAAGAAAAAGAAGAAAAAAAGATTTCTAAACAAGAGAACTTGGGGCAACAGGAGACTCTTACCGGAACCACAAAGGGAATAATAGCGTAATCAATTCTCCAGGCTGGGAGATACAAACAAAAGGTTCATTACAAGTGAAATTACAATAGCAAGGCATCAGGGAGGGAGACCCTGATGCTATCAATATGACATTCAAGCTGGTTCCATTTAATTTTCCCAAGCAAAATAGGTTAACAGATACCTCCCTACATTCTTATTTCAATAATTTCACTCTTCATTAACATAGGATGAGAGTGAAGAGGCACAGGGAAAATCCCCTCAATGACTTAAGTAGAAAGAAATTAATAGTCTTTTGGGTCAGAGAATTATAATTCTAAAGGCAGATTTCCGTTAGTCAGATAATGGGCTGCAGTTAAAAAGATTGGGATAATGTGAAGATAATTTCACAAGTGCTCCCTTTTAAGACCCCATGGTTTAAAGTGGCAAGCTGCAGCATGATGTGATGAAAAATCACTTTGAAGTGCAAGTCATAAAAATTTGGTTTTGTTACTGCTTCTAATCCAAGTTTGAGTAACCTTGGGGAAAGTAATTTCACCTCTGTGGACCTCAGTTTCCTCAACCTGTAAAATGGGAATTAAAAAAGAAACACCTGACCTAGCTCTCTGGGTTGTTGTGAGGATCAGATGACAATCACACATAGAAAAAAACTTTTTTTATAAACCGAACATTTCTATAAAAATATAATTTGTGAAGATGCTACATCAAGTTCTTGCTCAAGAGTTTACAAAGGCAAATTTAAACTAAGTTTTTGTTAAAGTTTCTTTCTTTCATGAAAGGCAACAGAGAGGAAGAAAAAGAAAAACAAGCACCCTCAACAGGATCTCATGTGACAGTCCTTCTTGCCACCTTCCCAACCAGTCAGGACCATGGGCTCCTATGCCCAGAAGTATAGGTCGACCAGGGAACTGAGTCTGCAATCTTCCAATTCAGCATCCTTGAGCAATGAAATGCCACTGTACTACTGAGCTTTTACATTTTAACCAACTCCTCAGGTGAAGTGATTGCACATTAGCACTGTCCTACAGGGCTCCAGCTCACACTTCTCCCTTCTTTGAACTTCTAAAATATTAGGGATTATATTTCTTGTGAATGAATTGCTTCCCAGTTCAGCTAGTCTTTTCAACTTTCAGACTGTTGATATTGGAACAGGAGGCATCTATATAATCTGTATATTTAATGCTTTTGTGTTTAAGAATAATTTTAACCTACTTTCAATTCCACAGAGGAGTATTATGGGTTTTCTGTGTATAAGCTACTGAAGGTACACAATACAAGTAAGAGGTACTCTAAAAGGCCTCAAGATCTGGTTGAGGGAGAGATTGCTTGCTCTCTTGCTTGCTTTCTTCCATCCATCCTTCAGCATTTCCCAAACGTTACCCTATTCCAACACTGCACCAGTCGTTGGGAATTTGAGAATATCTCAGACAAAGTCTCTTCTTTTGAGTCTGGTGGAAATACATATGACAATAAACAAATAAGTTTAATAAACATTTATTAATAATATAATAGCATTGCCTTGGAAGTGTAGATGAGCGATTAAGGTGGAAAGTGTGGAGGTACAAAAGGCAACAGAAGAAAAAATAAGGGTTGAATTTGAAAGTTGTCTACCCCCAGGTAGACAGGGATCTCCCTCACAGAAGAAATAGCATGAGAACATACACACTATATACTCTCTATGTGTAGAGAAAGGCAAGTCATTAGATGTGGCTGCATTGTAGGATTTGTATGTGTGCTGGGGGTGGGGTTGGGGTGGCTGGAAGGCTCAAAATTAGTCTTGCCATAAGATCACAAAAGTCCTATATAACATGTATCACACAAAAATAGTTCAGTTCTTTTTTTTGTTTTTCCTTTCATTCGACAACAGGGAGTTCTTAGTGATTTTTAGCAGGGGTTCAATAAAACTTCACTGAGTTGATTGTAGAATAAGTGAAAGGGTTCAGGTCTTTTTAAGAGTATAGGCAAAGGAACCAGCAGATGGTGTAATGGTTACATTGCTGGACTGCCACATAGTCGACCACGGTTTGAGTTCTGGGCCCAGTGGGTTAAAACTCACAGCAGGTTCATGTGTGTGCATGCTCAAAATCCAAAGAGGAGAATGAAGAAGGGATTGAAGTGTGGCTATCTCCCCTGGGGGGTGATTTCTCACTTTCTGTCTCTCTCTTTTTCTGTGTCTCTTTGGCAAGCACACATGCCCTATAGCAAATGTCCTTTAATTTGCTCTAGAATCTTCAATCTTGATTAGGCTGCTATGGTAGGAAAGAGAAAAATGCCTGACTGAAAAGACCTCCCTATCAGAATGTAGGAGTAAAGCACAGCTTTAAAGTCTCATAACAGCTTGATCTGAGTAAAATGTAAGTTATTTTGTCATACAAACCCAGACAGAATATCTTGATGTTAATAAAGAACCCACAAAGGTCCCCTTTACAAGTAGCTGGCATGCAGGTGCCAGGAAAGTGAAGGTGCAAGTATAGGTAACTGGTATTGACAGAAGCTTGAAGTTTTCATGATAAGTCCTTGTGCTTTGGGGTCTGGATACCTAGCTTCTAAAC
>NW_006159543.1:1082868-1099822 GCF_000334495.1 Tupaia belangeri chinensis | reverse complement strand
ACTCTTTCCTTCTTTTTTTTTTTTCTTCCTCCTCTTTCTACTCTTACGTTCCAAGCCTCACTGTTCTTCCTCTCCTCCTCCTCCTCTTCGTCCTCCTCCTCCTTCTCTTTTTCCTCCTCCTTCTCCTCTTCTTCTTTTAAATTTGCTAGAAGGTTATGCTCTTGCTGGAGGGAGACAGAGAAACAGAGAACAGGAGGAAGAGGGAAAGTGAGAAAGAACCTCTCATGGGGGATGGTCACACTCCAATCCCTTCTCCACCATTTCTTCTTTTGGGAGTTTCGTTATACACACATGCCTGGCATGTTTCTCAAGCTGCTATGTTGGGACTCATACCACTCAGTCAGCAATATGGGATCCAGACGCCTAAACCACCATGCCACCGGCTGGCTCCCACGCCTCTTCTAATTTACTAGTGGTGTGATTTGAGAGCAAGTTATGCCATTATGCCTGGGTTTGGGGGCTGAAAATATACCCCTGCTACTTTTCATTTTTGTCACTTGCTTTCCTCATTAGAAAAGATCTTGTATAAAACCCTCAGCACCTGTGGTATTTACATTCTGAAGAATGCCCACTAGTTCTCTTGCAGGAACTTCCTTTACTGACTTAAATTTTGAGGAACGTTTTAAGAGATTCTGATCACTCCAGATGCACATATTTTTGAACAATTTTGAACTTTCAAGGCTTAAAAGGAATAGACAAAGCTATCACTTAACGCACCAAACCCCCTCTATGACACCCCTACCAAATAGTAGCCCTGCTTCATGTTCTTGCCCTTGTAGTAGGACACATATCACCTCCAGCTACATACAGCCCACCCTTTCCTGTGCTTGTGCAATTCTCTTCTGCTACTCTGGGCTTTAGGTGTTTTATCCTTGTTTTGAGCTACTGTAGTCTCACACTGCATAAATAGAAATGAATATAACATAGTCTATGGCAGAGACTTGATTATCCTGCATTATTTTGTACTCAAGTTTAGGTCCAACCTCAAGGTTTAAAGGTAGTCTGGGCCATTAGGTTTAGCACATAAAAAGCAACTGTATTGTGTTCAGAAAAGCATGACTTGGGACATGAGGGCATAAGTGAAGGAAGTGGGACTGTTGATACTGGAGCCAAGGAGACTTCTAGACATGTCAGCTGTATTTAAATATTTGAAGGGCTGTCATGGGGAAAAGAGATTAACCTTTTTTTATATATATTGCCACAGGGCTAGAGATGGGATTAATAGCTTAAAGCTATAGGAAATAAATTTCAACACCATATGAGGAAAAGCTGAACAAGAGTCTGGGTTCTCCAAAGGTTCAGTATGCCACCTTGAAAAGGAAGAAGTTCCCAGTTATTCCAACATAAACCAAATGTTTTTTTGAAAATAAGTGAGGATAGGGGCCCATAGGTAGTGTGGAGGTTAAGGTCCTGGACTTCCACATGGCCTACAATGGTTTGTGTCTAGGATCTGGTGGCTTTCTCATTTTCTCTCTCTCTCTCTCTCTCTCTTTTTTTTTTTTTTTTTGTTTAAGGGGTGAGCACCCAACAAAAATAAACAAGCTTTTTTCCCCCCCCCCAGCAGGGGATTATCACGCCACAATCCCTTCTCCTCCATTCTCCTTTCGGGATCTTAGGCATGCATGCCCACACGCCCGGCATGAGTTTAAGCCATCAGATCAGGACTGGAACCATGGTCGACTACATGGGAGTCCAGCAACATAGCCATTACGCTATCTGCTTGTCCCTGGCTTTCTCATTTTCTCTCTCTCTCCTCTCTGTCTCCTCTCTCTCTCCTTTCTCCTGGTGAGTGCATGTGCCCTATAGCAAATCAAGTATATAACAAGAATAATAAATTTAATTTAATTTAAAAAATAGTGAGGATGTTGTACAGGATATTTCATGATTGTATTGGAACCCCAGCCCTCTTGGCCCCTTTAGTGGGCCCTGAGATGCTCTCAAAGAGCCTTGATGCTTCATGGAATCATTTGAAAACCATTGGACCAGGTGACCTTTATAGTCCAATTTATTCCTATGATCATATATTAACATATTTTGTTTTACTCATTTGTCCAAATTCTACTCTTTTGCAACCTGTTCCTCTTTTTAAATGTTGTAAGTGGATGACTTTAAGCAGTCTACTAGATTGTATTCTTCAGGTTTTCAAATGAAGTCTCAAGCCAGATGACTTGTGACAGTTCCTGCAGACAGGCAAAAGAATTATTAGAGTTACGTAGTATATTCTCCCTATATATATTCTCTCTCCCTCTCTCTCTCTGTTTCTTTGTATCTCTTGTCCAAGATCATTCAGTACTTAATGTTAGATCCAGTAATGGAACCTGAACAACATACGTTTCATTATTAATCATTTGCCTTGAATTTCTGAAGAGGTTATAAACCCTTCTTCTCCTCTAATATACTTACTAAGCACTTAATTTATTTAGAAGTGTGTGTTAATAAGATAAATCTAAATTTTCAAGATATAAAACAGTATCTGATGGTATTTGTGACTTTTATCTCTAATCAGTGAGGTTTCACTGCCCTCTGAAGCTGTTGTAATCTTAACACTAGAAACTTAAGATGACTATTAGAAAACCTGCTACTCCCAGGCTCTCTCCTGTGAGAAAATTCTGGCATGTTCTTTACACACGCTGTCTAGGTTTTATGACTTGGAAGTTCCATCTTGCTTCTTTTAAAACCCTTTGGCTAAAATCGAATGCTGTCCCAGGAATGACTTAGTGCACTGGGTCTGGGAGAGAGGGCTTCCTCTCTTGGTTGACTGAGTAGCTCCTTTAATCTATTTACCACAAGTGTTCATTGCTCTAGGGATCTGGGATTCTTCAGAATGAAATCCCTCTATAAATATTTGCTATTGTTATGATAACCAATATGGCTTTCCTAGTTAGTGTCTTCTGGCTTCTGTTTCTCATAACTTCTCTCCCTATCCTTTTATTTCTCTCTCTAGATAATTTTTGTGTTAGAGAAACAATCTATTTGTGAAGTTAATTAAGCAGAGTGCAGTGTGATAGTCGTTTGTGACTTTCTATGTAGTGAATGCTAAGGGGTAAAGGCCTTAGAGCTGGGGGGATTCATACCATAAATATATTAATCAACCTGAGGGGGGATATCCTTGCAAACCTCATTAAAAGTGATAGCAGAAGAATAATTAAATATTGTATGGAGGGGTCACAGGTACTGGTTTACACAGAATTAAAAGTGGTAAATCAATGATTGCAATATTCTGTAGACTAGCATCATGACAGCCCTGGCTTTCAGTCAGTCTTTACTGTGAACATAAGTCCTTCTGATCTGGCCCAAGACTTATTTTGTGTACTATCCTTTTCTCTCAGATGAATCATTCCTATTCTTCTTTGTTTACAAAGCGCATACTCCCTCTTTGAAATGACAACCCCCTGGTCTGTCAAAATTTCAGGTGACAACTCCATGAAACTGCATTGACTATGCTAACCCCAAAGCATCGATCTGTCTGCTCTCTCTTCTGAAATCCTATACTCCTGTCTGCATTCTCATTTCGCATGTCACAACTGAGGGCAATAAATTCTAGTAATCTTCTCATGTGAGTCATTCTTATCTCCCAAATATTAGCAGTTTGTAAGCTCCTGAGAGAGAGAGCACAATGCTGCCTTATATGATATGTACTTATGTAACTAAAAGCACCATTTGTGTAGTAGATACTAGATTAATTGTTTGGTTGATAACTTCACGTTTGCAAAGAGTCATAGCTGAGCAGAATTGAAAAGTGAGGTTCACAGTTAGATATGGACATGAATGAAAGGATATGAGGACATTTGTAATTGAAACAAAAGAAGACCAGATAGATCTCTGGGGTTTGAGATACTTTAGCAGTTGAGTGAAGGCATTCGACTCAACTACCACACAGACTAGAACATCTGGTTTCCTCCAGATATGGTTGACACAGCTGTTGGTGTGCTTAGAAGTACTTCTTTTATGAAGTTAATGACTTCTGTCCAGCTGTGTTATCTTCTAGCAGCTGCTCAGAATATACCAGTTTTGTATCACATCTGCTGATCCTATGTAAGTAAGATATGTAAATAACTATATGTTATGCAGGTGGTACTAGAAGGACTTCTAAAAACTTATGGAAAATACATATTATGAAAAAGTTGCAGGGTTTTAATTTTTTGTGGTGTCAAAATAAATTTGTACTTTTTAAAAAAATGTTTTTGCCATAGTGCATGTACGCTTGCCAGAGAGAGAGAAAGAGAGAGAGAGACAGTGAAAGGAAGAGTGAGAAATCACCCTCCATGGGAGATAGCCACACTGCAATTCCTTCTCCATTCTCCTCTCGGGATTTGGGGCATGCACACACACACATGCTCAGCATGCTTTTCAAGCCACCAGGTCAAGGATTTTAACTGTGGTCGGCCATGTGGGAATCCAGTGCCTTAACCACATCACCTGCTGGCACTAAACTTGTACTTTCAGTTTCACTTTTTCCACAAACTTTTTAAAGAACCCTTGGATTTCCTTAAAACTTGTACTTCCCAAAGGCAAATGATTACATACTTCTCCTTAAACTTTCCTAAACATATGAACATTCAAAATGAGTAGTATATATTTACTCAGTCATGCTTGCTCCACATTATGCGATCAATATTTATACCTTCTCCTACTTTGAATCAAGAACTTATATTGAATCCTGAAACACAGGGTGGCACTTAGTAGGCACCTAATACATTTTTCTTAGTTTGGCTGATTTAATTAAAGATCTGCCAAATAGAGTCTAAAAGAAAACCATCTGTTTAATTTTAAGAAGAAATTATTAGAAATAGACATGACCATGAATAGCCTAGTACAGGGAAGAGGAGAGTATAGACAGTTATTCCCCATTAACTTGGAAGATGAATTAATAGGAAAAATCCTGCAACTGAAGCTTGCCAGAGCTAGATAAGAAGGCAGACTGATTTAAAACAAGGACTTTGGTGTCAGGTAGATCTAGATTTGAATCCTAATTCTGGTCATTGACAAGTTGTGTAGCCTCAGATAGTTTACTTCATTCTCTGGTCTTTAATTTTCTCATCTCTAAAATGAGAATAATGATATTGCCTACTTCAGGGGGTTGATTTGAGAATGAAATGAAATGATGCAGTAAACTTGGACATTTTTTAGGAGGTAGGGAAGGAGCCAGTGGAGAATGTGAGGTTGTGGATATAGGAAAGGGAGAGAATAATCCATTGGCAAAGATTGGAGATAGTATATATTGAATATTAAGGTTAGATCTGCTTCCAGAATAGTTTGAGGTTCTGCTTGCCTTAAACCATGTTCAAACTATCTCTAGTGAGGATCCAATCCAGTTCCTAGGATTGTAAAGGTCTTTTTTTATTAATTGACAAAAGTCGCAAGTGCTCACCAGAGAGAAAGAGAAAGAGGGAGAAAGTACCCTCAATGGGGCATGGTCATGCTGCAATCCATTCTCCTTCATTTCTCTGTCTTAGGTCATGCTGCAGTCCCTTCTCCTTCATTTCTCTGTCTTACTGGGATTTGGGGCACACATGTACACACACCCTTCATGTTTCTTTTTTTTTTTTTTTTTTTTGGGGGTGTTAGGGCGCATGTGCTCGCCAGACAGATAGAGAGAGACATAGAGACAGAAAGTGAGAAATCACCTCCCAGGGGGAATGGTCATGCCGCAATCCCTTCTCCTCCATTCTCCTCTCGGGACCACCGGGTCCGGAAGGTGAACCACAGTCGACTATGTGGGAGTCCAGCAACATAGCCATTACACTAACTGCTGGTTCCCCCCCTTCATGTTTCTTAAGCCACTAGGGCCAGGATTTGAACCTTGGTCAGCCATAAAGGATCTGGTTCCCCTAACTACTAGGCTATAGGGCTGGCCTGTAAAGATCTTTTTGATGTGTATTATCTCCCTATTTCTGATCCAAAATTGTCACCCTCTGGAAAGTCTCAGGACTCCCTGTTCTCCATTGCAGTCATTTCATTCTACCCAGACTTGACCTTATGCTGTGTTGCCAGACAGAAGAGTTGCTACAGAAGCCTTCTGTTATGTCTGCAGTCTCCCAAATCCACAAGAATATCAACTGAGATATATCATAACCTAAGAGAATGAGAAGATCAGAAAAGCTTTCAAAAGTCATTATCGATTGAACATAGGTCTGCTTAGGTGTTACAGGCAAAACAGGGTGGAGCCATACTAGTCCTAAAAGGAGTTCTTTCTCTTTTCTTTCTTTCTTTTTTTTTTTAATTGCCAGAGGGTACATATGGTCAGCAGAGAAAGATAGAAAGACAGAGAAAGAGAGAAGAGATTGTGGTGTGGCCATCCCCCAGGAGGATGATTTCTCACTTCCATCTCTCTTTGTCTTTCTCTCTGGTGAGTACACATGTTCTATGGCAAAAAAAAGTCTAAATAATAATACTAATAAATATTGGGTTGTTGGAAAATCATGATGCATTTTTTGCATAGAAAAACATAGAAAAAATGCATCATGACTTTCAGACAACCCAAAAAAGTCATCCCCACAGGGAGACCTTTTGATCTAAAGTAGATCTCTCCCTGCCATGCTCTGTTACATCATCCTATGATTTCCTTCATTGCTTATAACCCACTATCTACAATTATATCTGGTTTCTTTACGGACTATTTTCTGAGTACTCTTCCCAGAATATAAGCTTCATGAGGCCTGAGACTTTGCCTGTCTTGTTAACCACTGTATTCATACAACACATGTAAATGTTCAATTAATATGAGTTGAAAAAAACAAATACAGTGATTCAAATTTCTGAACTAAAAACTGGAGCACCTCTTCTGTCAAGGAAACTTTATGTGTATATTTTTACACATAAAAACAATGGGAAGATATAGTTTTGGTCTTAAAATATTAAAATTTCTTGGACACTTTTAATTGTTTAGGTGGGTTTCAGACAGAGACTATCATCAGAACTGACTTGGAAAATCCACACATATGAAGTCTTTAATTTGCCGGTGCCTCCTACAGTGGTCACTGCAAAGCCATTACCTGATAAGGTTGATTACTCCCTCTTGTTCCCATGAGTATCCCCGGTTGGATCTTGACATTTCAAGGGCCATGTCCTTGTCATTTTTATTAAGGTGTCCATAGAGCTCTTAGCACAGTGATTTATACACAGTGAGTGTTGAGTAACTGTCCACCCTATGAATAAACTTTCTCTTTTCCTTTAGCATCACAAACCTCATTATATGTCAGTGAGGAGTAGAAAGAAATGAGACCACTTCTATAGGAATGTCAAAAGTCAGGGTTTATATATGTGGGTTTGAAAAGTAGAAGTACTAAAAACAGCCAACCTCTTAATAAGAGATTGTCTAACCCAGGCCCTAGGGTCTTCTCAAAGAGACCATTGTTCTGTGATTTCAAGGTGGGATCCCTCTCAGACTTGCAGGTTGCCATAGAGATGGCATGTTTTTCTTCCTAAATGATATTTGCTTGTAATCTCAGAAGTCTGTTCAACAAATTAGCACAGGTGATTTGGAAGTAGGGAGGAGGTGGCTATGGCAGCCTCGAGTCTTGCTACCCTGTAAAGGCCTAGTTTGCTAAGTGAAGTGAGAAAAGGGAATTTAAAGACTATCCAAAGAAAAGGGCTATTGTTGTGATGCCCTTATTTTCCTGTCTGTGAATGAAGAATTGTTAATACAAGGAAAGAAAGAAGGGTTCCAGGTCACAGAATTCAAAGTTCAGGGATGCAATGTAATAGTTATTGACAAAGAAATAGCAAATTGTGAAAAAAATGTATGGTCAGAAGTCATTATAGTCATTATAGTTGGCATCATGCAATAAAGCACTTACAGAATTATACTTGGCAGCCTGGAAACATTTCATGGTGTATGTTACTGTTACTTTATCTGAATGTATACTTCTTGAGGGAACAGACTATTTTTTTACTATTCCTTTGCATCCTTTATAGGAACTTAACCCGTCTCACCTATTAATACAAAATCTCTCCTTTTCCTGCTCTCTTGTATTCATCTTTCTAAGTCACTTCTCTAAAAGCAACACTTCCTATCAGAATATTTTAATGGCACTTCCCTGACAGTTGAATAAAGCCTGATCCTTAAGCCTGGCACTAAAACCCTTTCAAGATCTACCTTTCTAGCCTACTTTCTCACCACTTCCATATAATATCTGTAATCTCAAATATTCCATAGTACTAATCTTGCACTTTCTGTATATGCCCTGTGCTTTCCTGGTTCAATCTTTCCCACCGCCCGCTCCTCTACTGAATGTTTGCTTTCCTTCTGGAGTGCTTTGTCTTCACCCTATAATCTATAGCTAATGAAATTCTTACCACCATTTAAACCTCATTTAAATGCTACCTCAGTGGAAAGTGATTTTTTTTTCCTTTAGCCTTTTTTACTAATCTTCTTTTCGTCTTCCTGAGTCTTAACACAAAACCTCCCACATAGGCATTCAACTATTTTAAAAAATTGTAGATGAACTGTAGGTTGATTCATATGTAGCCCAAGGCCATAGAAGCAGAATGATTGCTATCAAGCAAGACTGACCAAGAGATATTCTGTTAACTGAAGCCTGTCTTCTTACTGTCTTATACCATACAGAGAAAAGATGGATTTGGGGATTGAGAAATGATTACAAGACAAAAAGATGGAGGCTTAATTGAGTACAACTAATAAGGCATTTTGAGATCTGTTTTATCACTGCTCTGAAGACTGCAACCCAGTCCTTAGTGGAAGAGCATGAGAACCTAGAAACATTGAGGACTGTTCTTATCTGGCCCTTCTTATTTCTTGCCACCACTACCTTATGTAGCACAGCCACCCTGTTGGGCAGCTTAGTGCCTTCATGATCCCTCTTCAACCAGTGGCCTATCACCCTGATGCTGAGGAAAGCAGGTAGAGGGATTCCACTTGTGGGGGATCTTGTAGGGGATTGATGAGAGAAGAGAAAATCAATATACATTCTCTTAACAAAAACATCCACACAGGAACCCCAATGTTCTAGCAAGTCTTATAAGATGATAAACAAAAATCACCTGCTATCTTATTGAGAAGCAGCTTGGCATAGCTTAACTCTAATGACTGAGAACAGGAAGCACATAACTCCTTAGGGATCTTAGCATGGTGGTCCAAAGCACCCACCATAATTTCAGTTCTCATGCTTTATCTTAAAAATTCAGACCTACTTTGTAGTCTTCCCCTAAATGTAATTGTTGGAGTATTTAAAATAGCATAATAGCATTTTAGGTCAAGTTGGATGCTCCAAAGATGTGTACCAGGTTCATGTTATGCCTTTCAAGGAGTACTTGGGATACCACTGTATTTCCCTATAGTAGTCTCAATCCTGACCTAGTGTGGTAAGCCAGAAACTCAGTAAGTGCTCCATACATGGGACTCATTCATGGTTAATTCCTCTCATATTATTTATCTTCATCCATTAACAGAGATTAATATCTTTCTCATAGGTTTGTCATGAGGATTCTGTGAAGCAAGCATGCAAAGCACATTGACTCCTTGCTTTCTGGCAAAGTAAAAACCAATTTTTGAGGAAAGCACTTTACTATTCACACATTACAGAGTAAAATATTGGGCTGTCTTCAAATCAAACACAATTTTAGAATCTACTTCTCTCCCCCCTCCCCTTTTCTGAGTTTCAAACAAAAGGGAGCTCTGGGCTAGCTGATAGTGTTGTGGGATGGCTTCTGCAATGATATTCAGGTTCTTGGTGTTCTGGACAAAGAACTGAATGAAACATGCCAATAGCAAAAGGAAAAGGTAGTTTATTAAATAAAAACAAAAGTACACTCCTGAGAGGTAAGAGCAGGCCTAAGTGAATGGAAAAAGAGTGGCTCAAATACTTAGAAATATACTTCTAATGGGTCAGATGTCTCTCCCTTTATGTCTGGAAACAGGGGAAATAAAATGGTGGCAACCACTCAGTAAGCAGCACATGTGCATACACACACTGCTCAGCTGCTTCACAAATATTCCTCCAAGTGCTTGTGCTCACTAGATTCCAAAGCAAAGATCGCAAGCAGGGGCCTTCTGACCAAGTCCCAAAGACCTTGACACATTGATTATAGAAGAGGCTTCTATATTAAGATGGCATTTACTCAGGTAATTTGCAAAATGTGTTTTACTTGCCAGTATGCCTACTGGCAGAAATGATCCCTGATTACCAGCCTCGTGCAGTGAGTTGTTTTTGTTTGTTTGTTCCTTTTGTTATCTTTCCTGTGTGTGTGTGTGTGTGTGTGTGTACGTTTAAGTGTGTGTTTATTTATGTTTCTTGCTTCCTGAAGAGACACAGCTTCGATGGTTTTTCTTTGCACACAACATCACTATTTATCTCCAGCTGGAAATAACATTTTGTTCTTGTTTTTCTCTCCTTCTTTCTGCCCTTCTACAAGCAAAGCTTCCTGTTGAATCTAGAAACATCTGACTTTGAAATCAAGGTACAATCTTGTGGGGGTATTACCATCTGTGACCTGTTACAGAGACAATGCAGTTATGTGCCTTAGCAGAGATCACAGCCACAAGGTTTTATGAGAGGTCTTCAAAAATTTCATGAAAATGCTAGGGGAAGATACTCAAATGATATGAAAACAATCAGAAAGATATTGCATGTCCATGTTTATTGCAGCATTATTTACAATTGCTAAAACATGGAACCAACCGAAGTGTTCAAAAAGTGATGATTGGGTCAAAAAACTGTGGCACATGTATACTACGGAATATTACAGTTATAAGAAACAGTGAAATTCTATCTTCTGACTTCATGTTGAACAAAGTGAGCCAGAATTTGAAAGATACACATTGTATATCCTTACTCAATTTGTACTGAGTGCTACAGCAGAAGTTGAGAGACTTGAAAATGTGATGATGGAGAGGATGGATGTAAAATGCTAGAGACTGTAGTGGGGAGAGTGGATAGAGAGTGGATGGTGGATGGTGAGTGTGAGGTCCAACTGGAGGAAACATTTGACATATGGAAAACTGTAAAGTACACATTTTTTTGGAGAGGTTTTTGCTGTAGGGTGTGTGCGCTCACCAGAAAGAGAGAGAGACGGAGAGATAGAAAGCAAGAAATCACGTCCCCCTCCCGGGGGGATGGCCACACTGCAATCCCTTCTCTTCCATTCTCCTCTCAGGATTTTGGACACGCATGCACATGCACCCGGCGTGAATTTAAGCCACTGGGTCCAGGACTCGAACCACGGTTGGCTACATGGGAGTTCAGCAACATAGCCATTACACTAACTGCTGGTCCTTAAAGTACACATTTTTTAAAAAGTAGTTTATATTACTAAAAAAGAAAAAAAATCATGGAAATTTTGTGTCATGAAAATCTATACATGGATTTAAAAATTTGGAGCAGCAAAATAAACTCACACTTTAATTCCATTGTTCATAAACTTTTTGGAGTCCCCTTGTACTTGTTCAAGGAGTATTTACCATCTCCCCATCTACCCTTCCAACAAACACACAGATACACATAGGCATGCACATACACACACGGTGTCATCTACTTTTTAAAATACTACTTATTTCTTGATATCACAAACCTAAGTTTTAAAAATTAAACCATATCCATTGCTAAATTAATTTATTTTAAAATAAAATATATGGATAAGTATAAAGAAGAAAAATAATCCCATCTCCCCAAAATAGCGACTGTTAAATATTTATAACAGTGATTATTATATCTTTCCAGAACACAAATTCATTTAATTTCATCTGAGAAACAAAAATGAAACTGTCAATAGAGCACAATTCTTTGGGGGATGACAGTAATGTGACTTGAAGCAAAGTCAGGGTGCCAGGTAATTCCTCTGGGAGCTTCCTGGGAACCCTGAGGTTAAGCTTAGAAGCAGCACACTCTATTGTGGAGGGCACAGAGAATTAAATGCCAGAACAGAAGCCTTTTCAGAGGGATTGACTATCCTTGCCCACACTCTGTAGCATAAGCAATGCTTCCCTTGCTCATTACGGGCTAAAACCTGGAGTTCTAGCTCCTAAAAAGGAAAGAGTTAGATTTGGACAGCCAACTCCATGTACTCACCACTGCTCCCCACTCCCAAGCCAGAAATGGAGTCAATACTAAGTACCAAGGTCCTTTGAACATCATTTAATTTTCAAAATCAGCTCCTTCAAAAAAATCAATTATAGGTGTTTTTTTGGGAGATTGGGATGTGTGAGCTCAGTGTTCTGCAAGATTTAGTTGTTACTGGAAAGATGAATGATTTAAATCTTTCTTGAAGCTGAAGCACTTTAAATATTCATTTATATTGTCACCACCCATAAGCATATCAGGGCAATATATTTATACATAAAGATATTTCTAGATGCCTTATTGAGTTTGTTTGCTTTTCATTCTTTCCATCTATCCTTATAACTCTGATATTCCAACTGTAGCATGCTTCCGAAGTACCTCTATTGCATTGGGGTGGAGGTACTGCTCCGAGTTTCTACCTTAGAAAGTCTGGGGTGGGGACTTACAAATTTGGATTTTTCACAAGTTCCTAGGTGATGATGGTGCTGGTGGTTTGGGAACCATATTTTGAGAATCACTGTGCTACAGGAATGTATAGAAATGGTTCCATCCCAAAAATACTTATGGAAAAGATGAAATTGTAAATTTCCCTAAATATTATGTATTTCTTTATTTTTTTTATTTATTTTATTATTTACTTTTTTATATATATTCAATCACATTATTTAGCTTACAAAGTGAACATTTCAGTATGTGAATATTTCTCCCCGGTCCAGTTGATCAAAATATAACAATACTACCTCCCTGTCCCGACAATGCTCTGTCTCTGTATCCCTCCTCCAAACGTTCTTCCCCAGGCCCCACTCCTCCACACACAACACATCTGGCATTCACACCCATCTCTTGTGTTTGTACATCCTTTAGCCCATCAGTTTCAGTCATAGAGTGCAGACACTCGATATATATTAAGTGGGGACATACAATGTCTCTCCTTCATAGCCTGGCTTGCTTCACTCAACAGTAAATCTTCCATATTCTTCCACTTCCTGTCAAAAGCCAGGGTTTTGTTGTTTTTTATTGCTGAATAGTATTCCATAGAGTATATGTGCCACAATTTTTCAATCCATTCATGAAAATTATTGGTTTTAGTCACTACCGCCCTATTACACACCTATTACAGCTTTATGTTTTAATCTATGATTATATTTTAATCTATGATAGTATTTTTAATCTATGTCAGTATTTTTGTTTCAGAGTTCTTTTAATCTGTCCTTATACCCTCTAATTAATAGAATTTCTCCCATGTTTCTGTTTTGGAAAAAATATAGTCTCCCTTCAGTGGCATATGGACTGGGTACTTTTGGTCCAGTCAGTTATCTGCTCTAGATCCTTGAGAAAGTTATCTAATATTTCTGAAAAATAGTGTTCACATCTGTATAAAAGGACAAAAACAAACAGAAAGACACCTGGCTCACCCAGAAAATGTGAGCATTAGAAAAGATGTATGAAATGCCAAGCACAGGGGACAATAAATGTTGGGCCCCTGTACCGCTCTTATTATCTGTATTTATGGTACGAGAGATATCCTAGCACTATTTTCAGGGCTGATCAATCTGTAATAGGATATAATATCTATCTAATGAAGCCTGGGCAACATCTCATAGACATTTTTACAAATCAAGTTTTCCCATTGGCTTTAAGGCATGTTTGTGTCAGGGACAAGTGAGAACAAGTTTAATAATTACAGTTAGTATTTATTGGTGCCTGCTACTGTGGTTGCTGAGATGATCTCATCTAATCCTGAAGGCAGCCCTATAATGCAGGTATTCTTATTATTTTATAGATGAGGGAATGAAGGCTCAGAGAGGTTCAATAACTTGCCTGAGGTCATACAAATGCTAATTAACACTAAACCAAGATTGAAACCAAGGGCTGTCTTTTTAAAGTCTAAGTCCCTAACCGCTGTGAGCATGGCCTCTCCAGCTCAGAATCATAAGCTATCCATGTCTAGAAGGTGCCTTACACATAATAGAGTAGTTCTATTGTAATAGAGATGAAAGAACTGAAGCCAAGGAACAGGAGTGAGATACTCAAGTTCACTGATGGCAGAGCAAGAGCTAAATTTGGGTTGACTCCAACCACTGCAGTTTTTACAACAGGGTAGTTTTTTGTTTTGTTTTTGTTTAACAAATAGAAGTTTTCATTCCCTAGTTCAAGCATCAAACCAAAGCTTTGCTTAAGAGAGGGGGAAATTGTCTATTCCCATGTTTAACAACCAGATCTCTGTGCCAGGAAAAAACTCAGATTTGTAGCATTTGCCAATTCTCATGGTATAAATATTCTCATCAAGGCTGATTTTAAACTATCCCTGTGATGGCACTGGATGCTGAATTGGGAAGTGCACCCCATCAACTGCACTGAGCTGGTGTGAGCTAGTTCTAACCTCCATCCTTGTAGAGAGTAACAGACCAAACCCTGAGTATTGTTCTCAGGTAAGATTCTGATAGAAAAAAAAAAAAAGAAAGAAAGAAAGAAAGAAAGAAAGAAAGAAAGAAAGAAAGAAAAAGGAAGAAAAAAGAAAGAAAGAAAGAAAGAAAGAAAGAAAGAAAGAAAGAAACGAAAAAAAGAATATTTCTTAAATGACAGGATTTTGAATTCCAGTAGAATTGGTATATTGGTATTCTGGCAAACTCTACAAGTTCAAGACTGGCTCTACTACTGAGATTGAGTCCTTGCCAAGGGCCTCTTGTAACTTATTTTTAGAGCTCTTTTTTTTTGGTTCCAAAGGGTACATGATTATATTGTGTCATGTTCTATCTTTAGAAATGTTAATCCCTTGTCTCAGATTATATCTTTGAGATTAAGGATGAAGTAAAGTGCTCAAAAGTAGTTGTAAGTTTTCATTTTTAAAATTTCAACAACAAAAAACCATATTAAAACTTTTAAAACTTCCCAAATAATATGTATGTATTTTAGAAAATTTATAAAACACAAGCAATCACAACTAAGTAGCTTTTTTAAAGAATTATATTTTTAACTTTATTTATTTATTTATTTATTTAAATTTGACCAGAGAGGGATAGAGCAAGAGGGAGAGAGAGAGACAGAAAGTGAGAAAGCAAGCTGCCAGTTTCAGGACTCGAACCATGGTTGGCCGTGTGAGGATCCAGCACCCTAAACCACCACAACACCTGGAAGTTTTTTGTTTTTTAAAGCACCTGTTATTCCAAGATCCAGAGATAAACTTGGATAACATTTTATCACACTTGCTCCTAATATTTTGTCTTCCTATATGCAGATAGTGTTTTTTTTTTTTCTTGAAAAATGGCTCTACAGTAAAGAAAAACCATTTACAAAATGAAAAGCTATCATCGATTATTATCCTCTCTGTCCCGCCCCTGCCACTCTATTTGTATTCATGGAAATGGTATGTTAACTGTATTTATGCTGATGTTCTACACACATTTTAAGATAATATTATTAATAGGGATTGTTATCTGTGAGTACAGATAGGGCTAAAAAGACCAGAGTGACCATCTCAGCCCTTTCCACTCCATGGACAACTGTACGCACAGACTGTTTTTAAGTTCCAGTTGCAGCTGTGCCGATATGGTGGCTGAGTGGGACTCTGAGACCTGAGGTCATCCTGGAGCTTAGAAAACAACCCCCTCCTCCACTCCCTTATTGCTGTAGCCAGCCTGGCCTGCCTGCTGCTTGTTTCCTGCTGCCTGCAGCTCTGTCCCATTGTTTGAAGTGGGGCTTCAGAGCCTCTTTAATGGGTTTTCTTCTGCCCTCCCTGCTTGGGGCGACCTCACTGCAGTTCACCATACAAGGTCTGATCTGGTATCCTGGGGCCATCCATCCTTCACACATGTCCAGCCCAGTAGGGAGCTCTTAGAAATGGAATTTGTTCATTCCCTCAACTCGGTCTTAATTTCAGTGAAACAATAGCTTAGAAAATTTACCAGTCATGGTAACAATGCTAGATGACCAACGCTGGGAAATTAATGTTTCTTTCTGAAGTAGATTCTTATTATTGAGTTGGGGAATACTGGCCAATAGGATTTACTGAAAGGTAGAGTAAAGTAACTGACCTCTCTGGAACCTTTGCTCTTATGTCTCAAATGTGGATTTTCTTGACAGATCCTTTTCTGACATGTTTCCGGAATAAAATTCCCTTCTTGAAGGCCAAGAACAAAAGACAGCCACAAAATGTTTTGGGAAATGTGACTCTTATTTGAAGTTGCTTAAAGTTGTGGTAAATTGCATATATATAAACGGGTACTATTTGATGGATTTATGCTGATATTTTTCTTATAGTATATTAATTATTGATAAGGGTAACCTGTCAGGTTCCCTCCAGAGAGAAGTCTTTTCGGTTGAAAAACAGCATAACAAAAGAGAACACAGGCCATTTGACAGTTTGTGACAGAGTATTTTTGTTTCTTTGTTTCAGAGGAGTTAATAGTACTAGCTAGTACTAGTACTAGCTATGTGACCTTAAGAAAATCATTTCACCTGCTCTTGCCTCAGTTTCCTCTTCAGTAAAAAGGCAATAACAATGTACAAACTTTTTTAAGGATATTGTAAGGATTAAATGAGACAGGGCACGTGAACTACTTAATATACAGTGCTTGGCACACGATAAGTGTAATGCTCATCAAATATTGCTACTTCCTTCAAGAGAAGACGATATCCACATGGCTTCAGTTGTAAGGTAGTGGTCCTCAGGCAGGAAGCCAGCTGTCTGTCCAGTTAAATGAGGATGCCATGTTGGGGGTGGGGGACTGTTCCTGATTTCTCCTGTGTTGCTTTGAATACTTGTGAATCACAAAATTTAGATCTGTTCTTCTCAGCTTTGGCTCCACATTAGATTATCTGGGGAGCTTTAAAAAACTGGATGCCTTAGGACCAGCAGTTAGCGTAATGGCTATGTTGCTGGACTCCCACGTAGTCGACCACGGTTTGAGTCCCGGACCCGGTGGCTTAAAATCATT
>NW_006159543.1:1079729-1082856 GCF_000334495.1 Tupaia belangeri chinensis | reverse complement strand
CCTGAGAGGAGAATGGAGGAGAAGGGATTGCGGCGTGACCATCCCCCCTGGGGGTGATTTCTCGCTTTCTGTCTCTCTGTCTCTCTCTGTCTGCCTGGCGAGCGCACGTGCCCTATAGCAAAAACCTCTCCAAAAAAAAAAAAAACTGGATGCCCAAGTCTTCAGAGTTTATGAATTCATTTGTCCGGGGTGGAGCCTGGGCAATGGGATTTTTAAGCTAAATGACATGTGATTGAATGTATAAAAGAAATTGAAATAAAATGTCAGTGGAAGAAAAAAAATAATTCTTTTAAAAAAACCCTCTATTAAAAAATTAATAATAATATTTCTAATGTACATCCAGAGTTGATAACCATTTCATTGTAGGAAGAGGCTACATATCCGTGACAAAGATGCTTAAAATTAACATCATGCTATTGAAGAAGGTAGAGCGCCACTACAGCCTTGATCATAGATTCTTTCCAAGTCTCTTGACCCAGAACAATAATCACCAAACATAAAATTGGCATTGGTCCCACCTGTATTTATCAAATGTCATCCCCCAATCATACTGTACCCCTCTCCATGTTATGGATTCAGTTTGCCTACAGGGGCTAAAAAGCTTACAATTGGTCTTCTAATCAGGTTGAGTAAATGTATGACAATAGGCATTCTAAGAGTTAATCTCATTAATGTGGATCTCTTATGCTTGGGCTGTTAGCAATTGCTCAGTTTTTATTAATTTAGGTTTCAACATGTATCTGCCTTGTCCATGATTCCAGATGGTGCTATAACTCATGCCTTTCTGTCGGTTCCAGGAGATGACTACATGTGTTTTATTTAGATAAACTGTAATTATGCGACTTTCAACTGTTTGGGTAATTTTGGTCTATTTGCAGATGATAAGTGGTAGAATCCACCCTTAATTTTTACATACTAAAAATCATCTGAAAACAGATTTGTTTGGTTAATAGAGTCTTATGGGATAGGGGAGATGGAGGAGGGAACAACATAGTACTTGAGGTTTTAGTAAGTATGGATTAAAAACAAGTAGGGCAACTTTTGTTAGCTTGGAGGGCTCAAAGCTGCATAACAAAAATCTACCTTGAGAGGACAGCAGTTAGGAACAGGTCTCCACCCTATATGACTACGATGTTTTTCTAGCTTAGTTCAGACTCTTAATCCAGGTTGGAACCTATTAGTAATATTTGTAACATTTATCTCCCATTTACCTCCCATGGTTAGTATTCATCTGGATAACAGACTCAGTTTACAGTTAGTTTTTATATAAAAGGAAATATAAATTATATCCACTCACATACTTGCATTTATGCTTGGATTCTTTCCTATAAAGGTTTCATTGCTCTTGATGGAGGAAAATGGATATGGTTTTTACACAGGGACATGATTGTAACATTTATCTCCCATTTACCTCCCATGGTTAGTATTCATCTGGATAACAGACTCAGTTTACAGTTAGTTTTTATATAAAAGGAAATATAAATTATATCCACTCACATACTTGCATTTATGCTTGGATTCTTTCCTATAAAGGTTTCATTGCTCTTGATGGAGGAAAATGGATATGGTTTTTACACAGGGACATGATTCATGAAGTAGCTGTATGAATCCCAGAAAGCCTACTTGGCAAATAAATTTGTCACTTTGATATCAAAGGATCTTGAATAAGAAACAAGTGATGATTGATCATCATGTTTTAATTTAAAGTGTTATTAATGTGTGTTCATTTAAAGCATTATTTTCTCATAATCGTTCATTGAAAATGAGTTATTGATAATATAACTTTTAATATGTGATGTAAATTGCTCAAGAAAAGTTAAAAGTATCTTTTTGAAATGTTAAAGAAAGAAAAAAAGACTTCTGGAAGGACCTGACTGCTGAGCCTTAGCAAAATTCAAGTTTTATCTTAAGCAGAAATCGTCTATGTTCCAAAATAATCCCGAAGACTCACTGTGAGATTCTGCCAAGTTGGATGAAGAAAGCAGAAGGAGGAATAGTTGGTTTCTGTTTTGTTTGTAAAGCTGTTCTTTCTTTCTTGTTTATTCTTGGTGGCCAAGAGAGAAGTCCTGGGTTGCTTTGTTCTTTGGCTGGGATCACCACCTTAACGTATGAAGGGTTTTTGAAAACTTTAATCTGCTTCCTTGAAGTGAAAGGCAGATGCAATCTATGACTTGAAATATATTCTAAGTGAAAACTAATATTTTAGGTGTTTTGAGGGGCTGATTGAGACGTGGAGTCCTGTCCTGGAAAAATTTGAATACAGATTTGAGCCTGGGAGAAACAGTACTTTCTGAAATGGAGGTGATTTTATTCACCTCCAGGTTCGATAAAACTGATCCAGTACTTACTAACTTCAATCACTAAAGTGGATTTATACAGACAAAACATTCATGAGACAGAAAACAACAAAAATCAAGCTATTGTATTTTATCTTACCATTTGATAAAAGAGAGTTAAGGTTGTCTAATCAATTTTGCTATCGTTGCTTTTCCATGCTGCTTGATTGGAACACCTTTGGTAAAATGGTTAGATGTGTTTAAATGTTAAGCAAGCTAACTTCCCACAGCCTTCCCCCATCCTCCCCTCTCTCTTGCCCCTTTTGGCCTTTTGCCTTTGCAACCAAAAATAACTGGCAAATTATGTTCATTTTCATCCTAATTTGGAATGGAAGTATAAAGCCAAAATTTACTGAAATCTTTTTGGTGTCTCGGTCACTCGGAGCATTTATTAATTGTCTGGATAATGATACTCTTCTTTTTTCCATTTCAACCAAGAGTTAATTCCTATTAAAATTAAATTAAATCTCAAACTTAAAGTCATTTCCAATAACCAAATCCTGTTATCTCTGATCTCAAAACTATATGCCTCTATGACTAAAGATAATTGATTTTGTTTGATAATGATTATGTAGTTATGTTTTTTGTTTTATAAGCAATAACTTTAATTCTATAATTAGACATCTCATCCAACCAAAAATGGACCTTGACAATCTCAATAAATTTTTGGCAACACCAGATTATTATCTATATATCCTAAATCTTGCCATAGTACTGTCCCACTAATTTAGATGGCAAGAAGACAGAAGCCATATTTTAGTGGCTAAACATATGAGACGGTTGGTAAAATG
>NW_006159543.1:1078034-1079692 GCF_000334495.1 Tupaia belangeri chinensis | reverse complement strand
CCCAGAACCTTTGCATATATAGTAGGTGCTCAATAAATCTTGATGAAGTAGTATTGTGTGCTCAGATTAGACTACGGTAGTAGCTAGAGAATGACCTTGGCTAGAGTATAACTTTGTAAATAACTTCATATGCTTGTGAGGTATCGATTGGGCCATGCATGTTTTGCTAGAAAACCAGCTTAATGCCAAAGTATTCATATTTACAAATGTAAAAGTTCCATATGATTTATAAGATCAAGTAACTTTTAAAAATATTCATAGGGACCAGCAGTTAGTGTAATGGCTATGTCGCTGGATTCCCATGTAGTCAACCACAGTTTGTGTCCGGACCCGGTGGCTTAAAACTCACGCCGGGCGCATGTGCGTGCGTGCCTAAGATCCCGAGAGGAGAATGGAGGAGGAGGGATTGTGGCGTGGCCATCTCCTCTGGGGAGGGTGATTTCTTGTTTTCTGTCTCTCTGTCTCTCTCTGTCTGGTGAGCGCACATGCACTATAGCAAAAACCTCTTTTATATATATATATATATATTGGGAGAGGGAGAGAACTCTCTCTCTTTTTTTTTTGTCTCTTTTCCTGCTGAGTACTTTTTTTTTTTTTGGAGAGGTTTTTGCTATAGGGCGCGTGCACTCGCTTTTGTACCTTACTTATGGCAATTAACATGGTTGTTCTGTACTCTGATATGTGTATTATAGTTCATTGTATTTTTAATTGAATGTAAACTACAGGAGGGCAAGATCTTTGTGGGTTTTTTTTGAGAGGTTTTTGCTATAGGGTGCGTGCACTCGCCAGAAAGATAGAGAGACAGAAAGTGAGAAATCAACCCCCAGGGGGGGTGGCCACCCCTCAATCTCTTCTTCTCTATTCTCCTCTCGGGATCTTGGGCACGCACGCATACACGCCCGGCGTGAGCTCAAGCCACTGGGTCCAGGACTCAAACTGCAGTCGTCTACATGGAAGTCCAGCGACATAGCAATTACACTAACTGCTGGTCCCAGGATCTTTGTTTTGTTCACTGATATATCCCCAAGACCTAGGACAATGTCTGGTATGTATTAGGTGTTCAATAAATATTTGTTTCATGAATTTGTATAATTTTTGCTCCCATGAGGAGCAATCACTTCTTGTGGGCAAATAAATTTGGGTTGTCTGAAACAGCAACTGACACAGTACCATGCCCCTAATAAGCAGTCAATAATAATGCCTTTTTTTTGGGGGGAGAGGTTATTTTCGCTATAGGGCACGTGTGCTCGCCAGACAGACAGAGAGAGACATAGAGACAGAAAGCGAGAAATCACCCCCCCAGGGGGGATGGTCACGCTGCAATCCCTTCTCCTCCATTCTCCTCTCGGGATCTTGGGCACACACGCACACGCACCCAGCGTGAGTTTTAAGCCACCGGGTCCGGGACACGAACCGCGGTTGACTACGTGGGAGTCCAGCGACATAGCCATTATGCTAACTGCTGGTTCCCTAATAATGTCTTTTAATTGGACTTTTCCAAAGTGTTATCAGGTATGTTAATGCTGGTGTTAACATAAATTGAAAATCCAAGGCTGAGATTTATATGAAATGTCACAGGGTACAGAGGGGCAGTCCCCAGAGAAAGCTGTGGTGCTCTGAATAAGCAAATAGAAGAAAAGGGACAACTGCCAGGGAAA
>NW_006159543.1:1021836-1077986 GCF_000334495.1 Tupaia belangeri chinensis | reverse complement strand
CATCTGGAGAAATTGGTGAGGGTTAACTTAAGTTTTAGCTTGAGAATAAGTTAAGAGACTTCTGCAAGTCTCAGGGCAGCCACAGAGCACTGTATACCCAAAGGTTGTGAAGTAGATCTGATCCCAGCTGAGATCTCATAACTCCATGATATCTAAACCTCTACTTCCACCATGGACAACTTGGCCTACAGCAGTAGACAGGAGAAAGATTTCCTGTCTGCCGCCAACATTTGGTAGTTGCTATTGGAGGAGTAAGACTCAAATGTTACACATTCATTCTTTTTTCTTTTCTTTTCTTTTTTTTAATCTGCTGTAGGGCATGTGTGCTCACCGGAAAGAGACAGAGACAGAGAGAGAGAGAGAAAGAAAAGAGAGAGAGAAAGCACTCCAAAGAGGGAGATGGACACAGTACAATCTTCTCCTCCATTTTCCTCTCTAGATTTTGGGTATACATACACACACACTCAGTGTATTTCCCAAGCCACCAGGTCTGGGACTCCAATTGCTCAGTCAGCCATATGGGATTCACACATTCATTATTTCATTTGATCCTCATGCTAATCCTGTGAAACATAGCAGTTGTTCTTATCCCCATCTTCTAGATGGATAAACTGGGATGCCATTAGTTTATTTGGCTCACCCAGGAACATATTGCCATTACTTGTTAATTCTTATAATTCTTTTGCTCTTTCCACACTATCTCTCAGTAAATATTGAGTAGCATAATGGTAGAAATATTAGTCTGGTTTTGATATATAGGACATAAAGGAAAAGGGAGAATCAGAGGGCAGGATCTTATTGCAAAGCAACTACAAAGATCTAAGTAAGAGATGTGAAACCTGTGCTGTCACTGATTAAACTGCTCGGTACCCTAATAGTAACTTTTTTTTTTTTGAGAGGTTTTTGCTATAGGGCACATGTGCTCACCAGAAAGACAGAGAGAGACAGAGAGACAGAAAGTGAGAAATCACCCCCCCGGGGGAATGGTCACGCCACAATCCCTTCTCCACCATTCTCCTCTCGGGATCTTGGGTACGCATGCACACACGCCTGGCCTAAGTTTAAGCCACTGGGTCTGGGACTTGAACCATGGTCAGCTACATGGGAGTCCAGCGACATAGCCATTACACTAACTGCTGGTCCCAATAGTAACTTCTTATCCCTCTTCTTACTAGACCCCCTCATCCTCATCAGCACTCAATAGAGTTGTCTGCTATGTTCCTGCCTTGCTGGATGTTACTTTCTACCATATTTTTGTGGCTTAGCTTCTTCTGATCTTTAAATGTAGAGTCCCCCAGGGCTTGGACTAGATATTTTACTCTTTTCTTCATGTTCTAAGCCTTTCCAAGAATCTCATGATCCTATATATGCTGGTGACTTGAAAATTTATATTTCTAGTCCAGATATTCCCTCTGAGTTCCAGACCCACTTTTGCATTCATTCATTCAACAAATATTTATGAAGTGCCTATTGTCTGCCAGGCATTTTTCTAGACAATTTGGTATCATCATTAAGCAAAACAGACAGTAGTTTTTATTTCGTTTATGTTGAGGGAAGAAACATAATACATATAATAAGTAAACTATATCGTAAATATAGATGCCATGGTAACAAATAAAGGAAGAGCTGAATAAGGACAAGGTTGAAAGGGCTGGGAAGTAGTTTGCAATATTAGATAGGGTGATCAAAGTAGGTTTCTTTGAAGAGTAAGATGTGAGCTAAAACTTGAAGAGAATGAGAAAATTAGCTTTGTGTATATCTAGAGGAATAATGTCCCAAGCAGAAAGAATAGCTAGTGCAAAAGCCCTGCAGTGTTCATGTTTCAACAAGATCTCTTTCCTTACCCTTAAAACAGGCCCATAAAACTCTAATTCTGCAATTTAGAGGACATGTGTGGAGTCAATGTTTCATTCAGTAAATATCCTACCCAGCCAAGTACTATTCTCTGCTCTATTACATACCCAAAGAAAACAGCAGGAGATTCTTTCTCTTGGAAACTTTATTTCTGAATGAGATGCAAGACATACCTATACATCAAGGTTTCTGCCTAAAATTATCCATAGAACATGCCATTGCTGTTCTCACTCCATGAACACAGTATACTTCTGGCTCAGATTTCTGGGGTGATAGCTTAGAAATGTTTTCAGAGGAAGTTTATGTGGCCTTTTCAGTATCATCTTACTTAATTCCGCAAATTTATGGATCTGGCATTGAGGTTTTCCCACTCGGGAACTTAATTTTGTAAGCTCAGGTAAAAGTGTATCACTTCTTAGGACAGACTCACAGTAGTCAAGTTTACAAGAGGTTTACACATAGTAGACTAGAAAACTAGTATGTTGATTTAGTATAAGAAAAAGTAACTGCTTGTGGACCAGCATTTGGTGTAGTGGTTATGACTGACTATGGTTCATGGTTCATGGAGTGGCTGTCCATGATTTGTCGCTTTCCTTCTCTCTGTCTCTTCCTGGCAAGTGCATGTACTCTATGGTAGAAAAAAAAAATCAAAACCAGAAACAAGCAAACAAACAAAAAGTACTCAATTTCCATAGAATGAATGACCTTAAAAATATTGCATTACAAGGCTATTTGTGGTAAATATTAAATATGTTCCAGTAATAATAAATATATGAGTTTAGAGGGAATAATTTGAGCAAAGTATCAGGGTCTTGTACATGAGTTTGGAGGCAGTTTGATTAGTGTGTTTATCCAGAGTGGTTATCTGCAGCATAGTAAGAGAAAAAGTTGGAATCATGATTGTGGAGGAAATCAGATAGCTGAAAAACAGAGAAGCTGTAGCAAGAATCAGATCCAAGGCAAGACTGTGAGTGGGGAAAATGAGTCATGAGATTGGAAGCCAAAAAGATTAAATGGAGTCCAAGAGGTAGAGTGCAAAGCAGGTCAGAGAGAGCAGTTCAGGACAAAGGCTGTGGACATCTGAAGCCTGTGCCCTGGGCTTTGGGGGCTTGGCAAACTTTTATCCTTGAGATCAACATCTATTCATTTCCTAAATGTATTGCCATCACTCAAAATAAAGGAGGCCTGCTTACTTACATTGGAAGCTATGGTGGGGAAAGGGTTATCTGTAAGTATGTGAAAGAATGCGATTTGGCTCCCGCTACAAGTAGATATCAAAATTTGGAAGAGTGAGGGTGGGGCCCAAACTAGGCTGCTAAGAATTGAATTTCTGAGGGTAATTACTCTGGGAAGAGAAAGAGACCAGGATGGAAGTGTGGTAAAAGAGTTGCAGATCAAAAAGGAAAGGAGGATGGAAAGGGTAAAGGTCAGTTAAAAATAGAATACAAAAAGGGGGATATTATAGAGGTCTTAATATTGATTTTCAGTTAATTGTAGAATTCTTTCTATAAATTAAAGAAAACAAAACATCAGCAATGTGGTTTGGGAATCAGAAGGTGTTGGTTTGATTAAGTCAGAAAATAAGGAATGCTGTAGCATTAGGCTTCTGTCCAGATTTAAGAGCTGCCCAGAAATCCACTCCTGGTTTTCCTGAAAGCCTCTGCAGCTCTTCTCCTAACCCCACTAACTCCCAAAGTCAGAGCAGTGATTTAAAACTCTGGTTCCCAACATTTTTAACAAGTAGGAGAAAGGTGTTTAGCCACAGGAGCAGTTGGGTGTGAGCAGAAAATCAGAGGCAGCCATTTTAAAGTGCATGGGTCAAGCAGGCTATCTTAAGTCACTCTCTCTTATCTTCTGAATTTTAGCTTGATGATAAAAATCCTCTCCTCTATACTCCTTCATTTTCTTAGATTTTATAGATAGTCCAAACTCATTTAAGCTTTCAATTTGCATTTTCAAAACTCAATAATCAGGAACCAGCAGTTAGCATAATGGCGCTGTCACTGGACTCCCACGTAGTGGACTGTGGTTGTGCATCCTGGACCCGGTGGTTTAAAACTCACGCCGGGCGCGTGTGCGTGCGTGCCCAAGATCCCTAGAGGAGAATGGAGGAAAAGGGATTGTGGCATGGCCATCCCCCCTGGGGGGTGATTTCTTGCTTTCTGTCTGTCTGTCTGTCTGTCTGTGTGGTGAGCGCCAGCGCCCTATAGCAAAAATCTTTCCCCCCAAAAAAAACAAAAACAAAAACAAAAACAAACAAAAAAACCCACCTCAGTAATCAGATTAGTGCTTACCTTTGAAACAAAGGTATAACCAATTCTATGGCCAGGTCAAACAAAGTCCTGCTTACGTGCTTGCTTATAATAGTGCAAACTCAAGGTTAAACATGGCTTCTGAGAATCACAGCAGATCATGGAGAGGCTAGAGACAGCTTACCCAGAGGAGCAAAGAAACCATCTTATCTGACTTTAGGAAAGTAATCCTTCAAGCAGAGATTATACATGAGAACAGCCAACTGTCTACCAACTGTGGGTTTGCAATCCCAGAAATATCTCCCAATGCCTTTACATACCCTCCAGCAATACTGACAGAGGTTTGTATTCCTGAGCAAGATCAGTCTGAAAGAACTATGTGTGTGTATTGCTAATTCTTTGCAAAGATTACAGCTCTTTATTCCCAAGGCCTTTTCTTGCTCTGACTCCCCAGCTTCCTTCCACCTCATGTAACTTCACTCTTCAGTCTCAAATCCCTGTGCCCAGGCAGGAGCCAGTCTACTGAAATGTAGGCAGCTGTCTTGGCATGCATGGGCAATCAGATGTTTGAAGAAAATTGTTGAATAACTATGTGTCCCAAAGATCCACAGGGCTTAGGGAATTGAAAGGCTTATTCTTGTGGTTAAACACTGGGAATGCCATCTCATTCCCATCCACTGATTTCTCTATTATCAGCTGGAAAGCCACCAGCAGATCCCTTGTTCATCTGCCAGGATGCAAACTAGCCCTTCTTTCAAGTCCCACTTTTGTTCTCAGGGTTAGGAACACTACATTTATTCCAAAAGGAATCTGGCTGGCACAGCTAATTGGATTTATTAGGTCATAATTACAGTATCACAGCATCAGCCTACATTTTCCTGGAATTGATTCTTTAGTTTCATAGAGTATATCTTCAGTTCCTAAAAGCACTATTTATACCCAATGGCTACAGCAACGATATCATAGAAAACTAGGTTGAACACTTCCCCTGAAACTTAGGTCTGTGAATAAACTGTTACTTTACGAAGGAGGTTTGGGAAAGCAATCAATAATCCTAAAGAGCAACATGTACCAAGTTCTTGTTATGTGACCAGCACTAATATTCATTATCTCATTTAGTATTCACAACAAATCAAGAAGGGTAGTTACTGCCATTCTTATTATCGTGTTTACAGGTGAGGAAACAGGTTCATAGGGGTAAAATAACTTGACCCAGATTACATAGCTAGTAAACACTGAACTTGAATTTACTCTCATGTCTGTTTTTTTTTTTTTTTTTTTTTTGGAGAGGTTTTTTCGCTATAGGGCGCGTGCGCTCGCCAGAGAGACAGAGAGAGACATAGAGACAGAAAGCGAGAAATCACCCCCCAGGGGGGATGGTCACGCCGCAATCCCTTCTCCTCCATTCTCCTCTCGGGATCTTGGGCACGCACGCACACGCGCCCGGCGTGAGTTTTAAGCCACCGGGTCTGGGACGCGAACCGCGGTTGACTACGTGGGAGTCCAGCGACACAGCCATTACGCTAACTGCTGGTTCCCTGTTTTGTTTTTTCTTTACTACTATACAACATTGCCTCTTCTTAGAAAGCGTCTTTAAGAAAAAAAAAGGAGACTTTTGAGATTTTAAAGAAACTCTATCAGAATAATTAGTGTGCATATGAATGTGTATATGTATGTGCGCCTACACACACACACACACACACACACACACACACACACACAGGTATCTCTTGGTATCTGTAGGGCATTGGTTCAAGACCCCCATGGATACCAGACTCCAGGGATTCGCAAGACCCTTGTATAAAATGGTGTAATATTTGCATGTAACTTATGCACATCCTTCCATATACTTTAAATCATCTCTAGATTACTTATAATACCTAATACAACATAAATGTCACGTAAATAGTTGTTATACTGTATTGTTTGGGGAATAATGACGGGGGAAAATATACATATGTTCAGTATAAATGCAACTATTTGGTTCTAATATTTCTGATCCATGGTTGGTTGAATTTATAGATGCCTAAACTGCAGATACCAAGGGCCAACTGTCTATGTCTATATTTATAAATATAAATCTATTTTTCTATTTATATATGCACACATATGAGGGGACTTCAAAAAGTTTCTGGGAAAAAATAGAATTAAAGTATGAGTTTACACTGGTGCAAAAAAATGTTGGAATCAGGAACCAAGAGATGGCATAATGGTTACGTCGCTGGACTCCTACATAGTTGTCCCTGACCCAGCAGCTTGAAACTCATGTTGGGCACGTGTGCATGCATGCCCAAAATCCTGAGAGAAGGGTTGTAGTGTAGCCATCCCTTCTGGGAGGGGTGGTGATTTCTCACTTTCTGTCTCTCTGTCTCTGTGTCTCTAGCGAGTGCATGCGGCCTATAGCAATAATTTCGCTAAAAAATAACTTTAAAAATATTGGAATCCATGCATAATTTTGCATAATACAGCCACTCCTCACTTAAGGACCTATGTATTCAATGACTACTTGAACTTATGACCAGTTCTCCAGAGTGCAGAATCCCCGTGTTCAGTCTAAGTCTCAGAATTCCTCCTTCTCCATCTTTTTCGCACTCCCACAGCAGCTGATATGTATTGTTGGCAATCGCACAAGACTACATATTTTGTTTATAAATTAGTGTATAATTGTGCACCTACAGTAGCATTGAGAATATAAAAATTATTACTCCAGGTTTATATTATCATGTTGGGTGGTATATCTTGTCACTTTCTGGTGCTTATCTAATGTACGCTTTTTGTGTGGGTAGAATTGCATTATTCTAGTGTGGTGTCACATGATGCATACCTTATGGTGCTATGACACACCACAAGACATTTGCCTTTAAGCTTCTTACTTATCCACCAATTTGTTTAACAACCTAGTAATAGGAAAAAGAACTCATTTGTTAAGTGAAGAGCACCTTAGGTGTTTTCCATGAACTTTCTGAAGACACCCCTCCCTTGTATCTATATCTATATCTATATGAAGTTGGGGGGCTGAGTCCATTGCACAGTGGTAGAAAGTGTGCAAAGGAAGCTAGATCCCACTTGGCTGATCAAAGTTCAAATCCTAGGCCCAGCAGCTTGTAAAACATGCTGATTGTGCACATGAGTGTGTTTGGGATCCTGACAGGATGGAGAATTGAAGGAAAAAGGACTATGGTGTGATCAGGCCCTATTGAGTGCTGATATCTTTCTCTCTCTCATGCAGAGGACCTCCTGCATAATAAATAATAAATAAATTAAAGTTAAGTAACCAAAGCAGGTTATTTTTCTGGAAACTCAGACCTCTTCCTGAGCTCTACAAGGTAGGGTGTGAGTCAGTAGCAAAGTGCCTCTACTTACCAGTGATATCTGATGATGTATCACACTTTACATGAGACTTATATAGGATATTCTTAGTAGTTGCCATGTATCTGGTGCTTATGGTGTGCCAAGCACTGTGCTAAATATTTATATGCATAAAACCATGCAATCTCCAAAACAACCCTATTGAGCAGATGAGAAAACTGAGGCTGTGAGGTTATAAAACTAGTAAGTAACAGAGCCAGAAATCAACTCAAACATTAAGGCCCTTGTTTTTAACCAATATGCTATATTTCTGTGAAAATTATGACAGTTCCTTAATATATTAAACAAAGAATTATCACAAGACCCACTGGTAGGTATATACCTAAAAGAATTGAGAACAAGTGTCCAAACGCTTGTGCACAAATGTTCATAGCAGTTCTCTTCACAATAGGCAAAAGATGGAAACAACCTATTAACAGATGACCTAATATGCAAAATGGTACATCTAGACAATGGAATATTATTCAGCCATAACAAGAAATAAAATTTTCATATATAGTTCAATACAGATGAAGCTTGAAGACATTATAAAATATGAAAGAAGCCATACACAAAAGGCCACATATTCTATGTCAGTTCTCTTCACAATAGGCAAAAGATGGAAACAACCTATTAACAGATGACCTAATATGCAAAATGGTACATCTAGACAATGGAATATTATTCAGCCATAACAAGAAATAAAATTTTCATATATAGTTCAATACAGATGAAGCTTGAAGACATTATAAAATATGAAAGAAGCCATACACAAAATGCCACATATTCTATGATTCCATTTATATGAAATAAGCAGAATAGGTAAATCCATAGAGATAAAGGACATTAGTGAATCCCAAAGGCTGGGGAGAGGAGGGAATGGAGAGTGAGTTTTTAAGGGGCATTTGGGGTGGTGGAAAAATCTAGAATTATACGTAATGATGCCTAATTGTACTCTTTAAAATGATAAATTTGGGGAATCAGCAGATTATATAATGATTACATCGTTGGACTCCCATGTGGTCAGCTGCGATTTGAGTCCTGGACCTGGTGGCTTAAAACTCATGCCAGGCACCTGTGTGTGTATGCCCAAGATCCCAGGAGGAGAATGGAGGAGAAGAGATTGCTGCATGGTTATCCCTCCAGGGAGTGATTTCTTGGTTTCTGTCTCTCATCTCTCTGGAAAGTGCATGTGCCCTATAGAAAAAAACAAACAAACAAAAAACTCTCTAAAATGATAAATTTTGTTTTGTTTATCTCACCACAATGAAATCAATCAATCAATGAATCCACTGGCTCCTGATTTTCTCTATATCTAACTATGATTTGCTCCTTAAAATATTTTTGAATGTCTCCTCTGTTGACCCATAAATAATCTGGGTTCATTTCCCCCTCTCTGTCAGTACTCCCACTGTCCCTTGTTCCTCCTGGAGTCTCCTCCCCCTTCTCCACTTGTTGAAATATTACCCATCTTTTACAGGTCAGCTAGTCCATGAAGACTTCTCTGATTGTTTCTTTCCTTCTGCCTCTAATAAAGGAACCCAGAAAAACCTCAGTTAGATCCGCTTTATTTTTTACTTAACATTAAAAGTTAACATTGGGACCAGCAGGTGGAGTAGTAGTTAAGGCACTGGACTCCCACATGACTGACTACAGTTTGAGCCCCAGACCTGGTGGCTTGAATTACACTGGGTGCATGAGCATGTGTGCCCAAAGTTCTGAAAGAAGAATGGAAGAGAACGAATTGCAGTATGGCCTTCCCCCCAGGTGGGTGATTTATCTCTGTCTCTCTCTGTGTCTCTGGCAAGCATGCATGCCCTACAGCAAAGATCTCTCTTAAAAAAAAAAAAGTTAGCACTACACAACTGTTTCTAAAACAGTATTCTTTGGTTCTCTGGCCATATAAATCTGTATGTTCTGAGAGGGAGTCCTGTCAGTTATTTCTCTGGTAAGATGCTTACTCCTCAATGGTAGTAACAGTTTTTACACTTCTTTGAATCATACACCATGTGTTGGCACATAATAGGTGCCTAGGGCTAGCCAGTATGATGGTTAATGCACCTGCATTCTGCATGACCAACTGCATGGTTCAAATTCCAGACCCAGCAGCTTGAAAACACACCAGGCGTGTGTGTGTGTGTGTGTGTGTGTGTGTGTGTGTGTTCTTATGTATGTATGAGTATGCCCCAAATCTCAAGTGGAGAATAGAGAAGGGATCGTAGAGTGACCATCCCCCCTGGTGGGGTGCTTTCTCACTTTCCCTCTCTTTTTCTCTCTAGTGAGCATATGTGCCCAATAGCAAAGAGGAAAAAAAATATCCAATTAATACTGAAGATGAATAATCTACAAATTTCTTCAATAAGACCTTAAAACCATTGCTGTCTTGTGAAATAAAACAGTATAACTCGTCACTCCATCAAAAAGGAAACATCTATTTATTCTACCATATTTTTAGTTTCTTACAAATTAAAATCATATGAGCTCTTGCTAGTGAAGCAAGAGGCAGACAGACACCTTCCAAGAATCCAAGAAGAGGCAAGAGCATATGTTTTGAATCAAAACTGACAGGGGAGTAATTTCCAACTCAGTTTACTAGCTGCATAATCTTGGACAAGTTACTTCACTCTTTATTCTTAGTTTCTACAGCTGTAATCATGGGAAATAAATAATAGTACCTACCTTTGTTGATTTGTTGTAAATAATATTGATAATTGAAATAATGCAAGCATTAGTACTTAGGCACATAGCAAGCACTCAGTCCTTTATTGCTATGAAGAGACCCATAACTTTGACCTTCCTTGCTTTCCCACACACCCGAGCCATCAAAGTAGCCCATGGGAGTTAAAGAGCCAAGGGACATCAGCTAGACCTGAAGGAATATCAAATGATCATAAATATTCTTTCCAAATGAAATGAAATTCCACCATAACAAAAGCAGATGAAGACTCTGTGCAATGTGAAATGCATCTTGTGAGTTTCCTGCTTATGATTAGTCTCTGTTGGAAGTTAAATTTTTTCTAAGAGGGTTTAATGTCCCATCTGAACAGAACAGAATTATGTAGTATTCAAACTGAAAGAGGAAGTGGCAATGAAAGGAACTGAAGCCTATGTTACTCTGCACACTCAATTTGTCTTATTTGATCATCACAACCACCCTGTTGTGAGATAAGTATCCTTATTCCCATTTTGGAGCCACAGAAACTGGGGCTCAGAAGTAATTTTCCCAGAACTAGTGTCAGAAACAAGATTTAAACCCAGATCTTTCTGAATGCTTCAACTGCACCACACTTGCCTTAAAGAATTTCTGACATTTTCTTTTGCTATTGGTGAAGAAGAAAGCCATAAAGGTAAAGTGAGTTGCCCAAGGTCACTTAGCTAGGGCTAGAAACCAGTTCTGGGTATGCTATCTCGTGTTACTTTATTGCCTCCAAATGGATGAATAATGTACTAGTTCATCAGTTAAAAACTTATTATCTGTTGATGATAATGTGTATGATAATATCTTTAACCGATATACAGTGTATTCATGCTGGGAAAATTCATTTTGCATGCTATAATGATATACATTGATCGAATGTATAAAAATATATTTAAAGAATGATTACAAGACCAGAGAAACTGAAAATAAATTCATAAATTCCATTCATAGCTTAATTACATCCATTTCATGTTTCACAGGCTTTATTAAAAAACTGTTTTGTCTAGTTAAAAATGAACCAATGATTAATGCTTGTTTCCCTGCCGTATCCAGTACTCAATGTTCAGGAGTAGATATGCAAATACTGGTAGCCCACAGGTAATTTCACTTCTAGCTTATAGACAGGTATTGACCACTGTGGTAGGTAGTTTTATGTGTTCACTTGGCTCAGAGGTTTGGCCAAATGCCAGTCTACATGTTGTTGTGAAGATTTTTTTTTTTTTGAACATGGAGTTTGTTTATTATTTCTAGAGGGTGTGTGCACTTGCCAGAAAGACAAAAAGAGCAAGACAGAGAGAAAAAGCACCTCTCAGTGGGATGTGATCATACACAATCCTTTTTCCTCCATTCCTCCTTCCCATCGGGATTTGTCCCCATACACACACATTTGCCCAGCATGTTTTTCAAGTCACCAGTACCAGGATTTGAACCACAGTTCAAATGTGGATCCAGCTGCCTTAACTGGCCATAGGGCCAGTCCCCCTTTCTGCTTTGTATCCATGCAAGTTTGGCCCTTTCTTTCTCTGCCCAGATCTTTTTTTCTTTTTATTCATGCATGTGCATGAGAGGGACACACACAGAAAGGGAGGGTACCTTCCATAGGATCTGGTCATGCCACAATCCCCTTTTTCCAGTCTATAGATCATTGGATCTTGGGCACTTGCATTCTTGCCCCATGTATTTCAGGTTGACCAAGTCAGATACTTAAACCATGGTCATAGATCCAACTTCTCTTAAACAGCATATTTCTACTGTGCCACAGGGATAGCCCTCTGCTCAAATCGTTAAAATAGATATTCCTTGGGGCCAGTAGGTGATGTGGTGGTTAAGGCACTGGACTCCCACATGGCCAACTACGATTCAAGTCCCAGACTTGGCAGCTTGAAAATCACACTGGGCACATGTGAGTGCATGTCCAAAATCCCAAAAGGAGAATGGAGGAGAAGGGATTGCAATGCAGCCATCCCCCCAGGGGGAGACTTCTCACTTTTTCTCTCACTGTTTCTGTCTTTCTCTGGCAAGTGCATTTGCCCTATGGCAAAAACCTTTAAAAAAATAGGTATTCCCATTAATGGCACAAAGATGTGTGGTATTATCTGTTGAAGATATTTTGTAGTTTTATCAACAGTACTAGGGAGAAATGTTCACCTGTTTAAATATCCATTTTGTAAGACAAATAATAATGTGATTGAATGTATGGAAGTAAATGAAAGGAAAAAATTAATAAAAGAAAAAAATAGGCTTTCTCCAAGGACTTCTTTATCTCTCGGCAAAATCCCATCCATGCACAATTTGGTTTTAGCCTAAATCTCTCTAACCTCCAAGCCCATGTATGTCTAACTGCTTAGACATATCTGCCTGACTGTTCACATATATCTCAAACTCAGTATGTCCAAAACTGAACTCATTCTACACACACGTGTGCATGTGCATACATGAGCACGTGCACACATACACACACACACAAACACATACAAAAACTGGTCCTATTCTATGCTTCCCCATGTCAGCAAATGTTTCCGGCATTCATCCTGTTTCTGAAGCTGAAGGAATTGCCTTCAACTCCTCTTTTTCACCACCACATCTCATCATTCACTTTAAATCATCCACTCACCAACTCAGAAACCTAAGTTCCTTTTCTAAAATGCATTTTCATAGAACATTTTAAACATAAATAAAATATAAAACTCCTCCAATGTCCTAACTTCTCAGCTTTACATTTACCGATTCACAGGAAATCTTGTTTCATCTGTCCTCATTTCTCCCCATCCTCAATAACTTTGAAACAGACCCCCCCAGAAATCATTTCATTTCATCTGTATTTCGTTGTACATCTCTTAAAAATTAGCTATGAAACTATCCAAAGAACTTGAAAAAAATCATTCTGTAATGTAATCAAATATCCACTGTTCACATTTCCCCATTGTTTTATAAACAGGTTTGCTTTCTTACATTTGAGTATTCAAATAAAGTTCCTACGTTGGCTAAGTTTCTTAAATAAAGTTAATCTGCCACTTCCCCTCAATCTCTCCTTTTTCTCTCTTTAATCTTTTATTGAAAAAACTAGGTCATCTGCCCTGTAAGAGTTCCCCACAATTTAGATTTTCTGGTTGCTATTCCCCTGATTTACTATGAAGTGTTGTGAAATATTGGTAGCTGGAGCTAGAGACTTGGTCAGATTCCATTTCTTTCTCTCTCTCTCTAATACAATTTCATCATATTCTTTCATCATTATTGATGCACAGAATGTCTACTTGCCCCTCTTTATTATTTTATTTTTTAGAGAGATTTTTGCTATAGGGCACATGCGCTCACTGGAGAGACAGAGAGAAACAGAAAGCGAGAAATCATCTCCTGGGGGGATGGCCACACCACAATCCCTTCTTCTCCATTCTCCTTTTGGGATTTTGGACACACCTGCACACGTTCCCAGCATGAGTTTCAAGCCTCAGGTTCAGAACTCGAACCGTGGTCAACTACTTAGGAGTCCAGCAACGTAACCATTATGCCATCTGCTGGTCCTGCCGCTCTTTATTTTTTTAAGTGTATATCTTTTATGAGACCCTCTTCCCAAACCTCCCAACTTTCCCAGCCTGCCAGGATCACGGGCATGTGCAGGTTAACCATGGCACCAAACCATGATCCACATAGATCCAGCTTTGCTTGCACAGGTTGTAACCAGCCTCTGCGCCACTTCGCTGTCTTGCATATTTGTCTTTCTGTAATGTTAGCAGCTATTGAGTCATTGCCTCAATCCATTACTTCATTGTGGATTGCAAATGTTAATTCTGTAATTCTTTCTTTATGCATACTTGAATAACTTATTTAGGAGAAACATCCTTTCATTAATTTCTATGGTTACTCCTGAGTTATAGTTCATTTAAGTAAGATAAAATAAATACTTGATTCTACTACCTATTTTATCTTTGCCAATTAAATGAATAATTCATTATTTCCCTGGCATCCTCCAAATGTGACTTGTGAGGGGCTTTTGTGGGGGGCAGAGGCAGAGGGTACTATTATGAACTTGTGGCGTTTTAAGTTTTTAAGTATTGAATTCACCGTGGTTATCATTATTAGTACTTAAACCATCACTTATTTGGCCAGCGGGAGCCTATTCAGACTATTTTCTGAGTGAGTCCCATCAAGTGACCTTCATATTGGGTCATCAGAAAAGTCATGACATGTTTTTCTATGCAAAAATGCGTCATGACTTTTCTGACAATGCCAATAGTTAGTGGTGTTGGAGTTGTCTTTAACAGTGTTACTGAGATATAATTGACTTATACTAAAACTGCACATATATATAATGTATACAATTTGATAAGTATTGATGCATGTATACAACCATGAAAGCATCACCACAATCAAGATAACTAACATGAGCTGGCATGATGGTTAAGGCAACTGGACCCCATATAGTGACTGCATGATATGAGACCTGATCCTGGGAGCTTGAGAAACATGTTGGGCATATGTATGAGTGTGCCCAGAATCTTAACAGGATGGAAAGATGGAGAAGAAGGAAATGTGGTGTGATCATTCCCCATGTGAGATGCTTTCCTCTCTCCCTCTCTCTGTCTCTCTCTCTCTAGCGAGTGCACATACTCTCTAGTCAAATAAATAAAGAGAGGTAACAAACACATTCATTATCCTCAAAAGTTTTCTCTTGTACTCCTCTGTAATCTCTCCTCTCACACCTCTCCACCACCTCAGATCCTCGGGCAATAATGAAACTGCCTTCTGTTACTATCAATGTATTCTTATTTTCTAGGATTCTGTGTAAATTGAAATATAGAATATGTGTGTTTTTGTTTTGTTTTGTTTTAGGTTTTTGCCATAGGTTGCATGCACTCGCTGGAGAGGAGAGATACAGAGAGAGGAAGTGAGAAATCACACTCCTAATGGGGATGGCCACACTGCAGTCCCTTCTCCTCCGTTCTCCTCTAGGGATTTTGGGCATACATGCCTATGTACCCAGCGTGAGTTTCAAGCAGCCAGATCCAGGACTCAAACCACAGTCATGTGGAAGTCTAGTAACTTCACCATTATGCCACCTACTATAATTTTTTTAACTGGTTTCTTTTACTCAGCAATAATTACATAGAAAATAACTCATAATATTGTCTCTATTCGTCCCTTACGAGATACGTAATTTGAAAGCATTTTCTTTCAATCTGGGACTTGTCACATTTGCTTAATATCTTTCAAAAAGTAGACTTTTTAATTTGAGTGATTCCAATTTCTGGATTTTTTTCTTTTAATCATCAAATTTAGATTTTCTCCTCGTTTTTCCACTGGAAATTTAAGTTTCAGGCTTAAATTTAGATCTACAATCCATTCTAACTTTTGTCTATACTGTGAGGCACTGATCAAAATTTATTATTTATTTATTTTACATATGAATATCTAATTGTGCCAGCACCATTTTTTGAAGATTATCCTTTGTCTTCCAGATTGCTTTTGTAGCTTTGTCAAAATCGACTGGTCATATATGTGTGGGCCTATTTCTATATTCTGTTTTGTTCCATCAATGTATCTGTCTAGTTTTACACGTATAATACACCGTCTTTATTGCTATGGCTTCATAATAAATCTTGAAGCCAGGTCCTTTAAGTATTAAAGCTCTGTATTTCTTTTTCAAAGTTGTTTTGACTATGCTATATCCTTTGTATTTTCATTTTTAATTTGCATTGAATCCATGATACTCAGTTGAAGGAAAATTGATATCTTTTTAAATAATTATTTTATTTAACTTTATTTCTTTATTTAAATTTGACCAGAGAGGGACAGAGCGAGAGAAGAGAGATAGAGAGAAAGTGAGAACGCAAGCCACCAGGTCCAGGACTCAAACTGCAGTCAGCCTTGTGAGAGTCCAGAGGCCTTAACCACTACTCCACCTGCTGGTCCTCAAAATTTATATTTTAACGATATCTTTCCATTTATATAGGTCTTCTCTAATTTTCTCAGCCATTAAATGCTCAGTGTACAGGTACTACACATTTTTCACCAGAGTTATCTTCAAGTGCTCCATATGTTTGATGTTATTATAATGACATTTTATATTTCACTTTCCACTTATTCATTACAAGGTATATAGAAATATAATTAATTTATATATATTGATTTTGTATCACCCAGCATTAATTACTAAACTCACATGTAAGTTCTGATAGCTTTTCCTTGTAGCTTTCATAGCTGTTTTTGTTTAGGTCGTTTCATCTATGTGTAAAAACACCTTTCCTTCTTTTCAAATCTGGATGTCTTTTTCACCTAGGCTTTATTATACTGTCTAGAACCTCAAGCACAAGTTTCAGTAGAAGTGTGAATATGGACATCTTTACCTTGCTCCCAATCTTAGTGGGGAAAACATTTAGCCGTTTCTCCCATGGTATAATGTTACCTATATGATTTTTTGTAAATACCCTTTAACATATTGAAGAAGTTGCCACCTATTCTATTTTGCTTTGAGTTTTTATCGAGTGACTGTTGGATTTTCTCCTAGAGACTTGGTCAGATTCCATTTCTTTCTCTCTCTCTCTAATACAATTTCATCATATTCTTTCATCATTATTGATGCACAGAATGTCTACTTGCCCCTCTTTATTATTTTATTTTTTAGAGAGATTTTTGCTATAGGGCACATGCGCTCACTGGAGAGACAGAGAGAAACAGAAAGCGAGAAATCATCTCCTGGGGGGATGGCCACACCACAATCCCTTCTTCTCCATTCTCCTTTTGGGATTTTGGACACACCTGCACACGTTCCCAGCATGAGTTTCAAGCCTCAGGTTCAGAACTCGAACCGTGGTCAACTACTTAGGAGTCCAGCAACGTAACCATTATGCCATCTGCTGGTCCTGCCGCTCTTTATTTTTTTAAGTGTATATCTTTTATGAGACCCTCTTCCCAAACCTCCCAACTTTCCCAGCCTGCCAGGATCACGGGCATGTGCAGGTTAACCATGGCACCAAACCATGATCCACATAGATCCAGCTTTGCTTGCACAGGTTGTAACCAGCCTCTGCGCCACTTCGCTGTCTTGCATATTTGTCTTTCTGTAATGTTAGCAGCTATTGAGTCATTGCCTCAATCCATTACTTCATTGTGGATTGCAAATGTTAATTCTGTAATTCTTTCTTTATGCATACTTGAATAACTTATTTAGGAGAAACATCCTTTCATTAATTTCTATGGTTACTCCTGAGTTATAGTTCATTTAAGTAAGATAAAATAAATACTTGATTCTACTACCTATTTTATCTTTGCCAATTAAATGAATAATTCATTATTTCCCTGGCATCCTCCAAATGTGACTTGTGAGGGGCTTTTGTGGGGGGCAGAGGCAGAGGGTACTATTATGAACTTGTGGCGTTTTAAGTTTTTAAGTATTGAATTCACCGTGGTTATCATTATTAGTACTTAAACCATCACTTATTTGGCCAGCGGGAGCCTATTCAGACTATTTTCTGAGTGAGTCCCATCAAGTGACCTTCATATTGGGTCATCAGAAAAGTCATGACATGTTTTTCTATGCAAAAATGCGTCATGACTTTTCTGACAATGCCAATAGTTAGTGGTGTTGGAGTTGTCTTTAACAGTGTTACTGAGATATAATTGACTTATACTAAAACTGCACATATATATAATGTATACAATTTGATAAGTATTGATGCATGTATACAACCATGAAAGCATCACCACAATCAAGATAACTAACATGAGCTGGCATGATGGTTAAGGCAACTGGACCCCATATAGTGACTGCATGATATGAGACCTGATCCTGGGAGCTTGAGAAACATGTTGGGCATATGTATGAGTGTGCCCAGAATCTTAACAGGATGGAAAGATGGAGAAGAAGGAAATGTGGTGTGATCATTCCCCATGTGAGATGCTTTCCTCTCTCCCTCTCTCTGTCTCTCTCTCTCTAGCGAGTGCACATACTCTCTAGTCAAATAAATAAAGAGAGGTAACAAACACATTCATTATCCTCAAAAGTTTTCTCTTGTACTCCTCTGTAATCTCTCCTCTCACACCTCTCCACCACCTCAGATCCTCGGGCAATAATGAAACTGCCTTCTGTTACTATCAATGTATTCTTATTTTCTAGGATTCTGTGTAAATTGAAATATAGAATATGTGTGTTTTTGTTTTGTTTTGTTTTAGGTTTTTGCCATAGGTTGCATGCACTCGCTGGAGAGGAGAGATACAGAGAGAGGAAGTGAGAAATCACACTCCTAATGGGGATGGCCACACTGCAGTCCCTTCTCCTCCGTTCTCCTCTAGGGATTTTGGGCATACATGCCTATGTACCCAGCGTGAGTTTCAAGCAGCCAGATCCAGGACTCAAACCACAGTCATGTGGAAGTCTAGTAACTTCACCATTATGCCACCTACTATAATTTTTTTAACTGGTTTCTTTTACTCAGCAATAATTACATAGAAAATAACTCATAATATTGTCTCTATTCGTCCCTTACGAGATACGTAATTTGAAAGCATTTTCTTTCAATCTGGGACTTGTCACATTTGCTTAATATCTTTCAAAAAGTAGACTTTTTAATTTGAGTGATTCCAATTTCTGGATTTTTTTCTTTTAATCATCAAATTTAGATTTTCTCCTCGTTTTTCCACTGGAAATTTAAGTTTCAGGCTTAAATTTAGATATACAATCCATTCTAACTTTTGTCTATACTGTGAGGCACTGATCAAAATTTATTATTTATTTATTTTACATATGAATATCTAATTGTGCCAGCACCATTTTTTGAAGATTATCCTTTGTCTTCCAGATTGCTTTTGTAGCTTTGTCAAAATCGACTGGTCATATATGTGTGGGCCTATTTCTATATTCTGTTTTGTTCCATCAATGTATCTGTCTAGTTTTACACGTATAATACACCGTCTTTATTGCTATGGCTTCATAATAAATCTTGAAGCCAGGTCCTTTAAGTATTAAAGCTCTGTATTTCTTTTTCAAAGTTGTTTTGACTATGCTATATCCTTTGTATTTTCATTTTTAATTTGCATTGAATCCATGATACTCAGTTGAAGGAAAATTGATATCTTTTTAAATAATTATTTTATTTAACTTTATTTCTTTATTTAAATTTGACCAGAGAGGGACAGAGCGAGAGAAGAGAGATAGAGAGAAAGTGAGAACGCAAGCCACCAGGTCCAGGACTCAACCGGCAGTCAGCCTTGTGAGAGTCCAGAGGCCTTAACCACTACTCCACCTGCTGGTCCTCAAAATTTATATTTTAACGATATCTTTCCATTTATATAGGTCTTCTCTAATTTTCTCAGCCATTAAATGCTCAGTGTACAGGTACTACACATTTTTCACCAGAGTTATCTTCAAGTGCTCCATATGTTTGATGTTATTATAATGACATTTTATATTTCACTTTCCACTTATTCATTACAAGGTATATAGAAATATAATTAATTTATATATATTGATTTTGTATCACCCAGCATTAATTACTAAACTCACATGTAAGTTCTGATAGCTTTTCCTTGTAGCTTTCATAGCTGTTTTTGTTTAGGTCGTTTTATCTATGTGTAAAAACACCTTTCCTTCTTTTCAAATCTGGATGTCTTTTTCACCTATGCTTTATTATACTGTCTAGAACCTCAAGCACAAGTTTCAGTAGAAGTGTGAATATGGACATCTTTACCTTGCTCCCAATCTTAGTGGGGAAAACATTTAGCCGTTTCTCCCATGGTATAATGTTACCTATATGATTTTTTGTAAATACCCTTTAACATATTGAAGAAGTTGCCACCTATTCTATTTTGCTTTGAGTTTTTATCGAGTGACTGTTGGATTTTCTCAAATTTTTTTCTGCTTCTATTGAGAGTTAAATAAATAATTCTTTTAAAAAATAGTAAAAATTCTTTTTTAGTTTGCTAATATGCTGAATTACATTGACTGCATTTGGATTTTAAACCACTCCTGGGAAAAAACTGATCTTGGTCATAATGTATCATCATTTTTATATATTGTTGGATTCATTTCCTAAATTTCTGCTAAAATTTTATATCTATATCCTGAAACATATTGGTCTGTAAGTGACAATGCTGGAGTATAGAATGAATTAGGAAGTAATCACTAATTTTCAAGGTTTTGTAAGAATTCGTGTAAGATCAGTATTATTTATTCCTTAAATGGTAGAAGTCACCAATGAGTACATCTTACCCAGTAGTTTCCTTTATAGTCAAGGGAGGTTTATAAAAATAAATTTAATTGCTTTAATATATAAAGGACTATTTGGACTATCTATTTCTTCTTCAATGAGATTTGGTATATCTTATAAAGGAAATACTGAAGATGTAGCTAAGGCCTTACCACAGAAGAGCTTTCTAAAATCAGTTTCACGTGTCACTTTGCCTAGGCACAAGAAGAAAAACAAAGAGTACTGAAGTCATGAAACATGGAGTCAGAAACAAAAATACTAGAACACTCCTTTGCCTTTGGGCTCTAGCTAAGCCCAGAAAGTTTAAAGTGGAGTTTGAACTTTGCTTATAACATGTAATGCTTTATTTATTTTTTTAGCATGATGCTTTTTAAAGTCTGTTCCCACCAACCAAATAGAAGACTTGACTAGATTCTATTTTCTGCATATGAAAAAGGATTAGGGCTGTTTCTCCTAATTTTGGAAACGCAGGCATACGTGACAAGTTGGTTTGTCTTGCTCATGCTGCAAGCAAAATGAAAATGAACTTCTGAAAGGACTCACAGCTTAAAATTGCAGTCATAAAATTAGGTAAAAGTAACATGTTGTTCTTGGCAAATGAAGACAGAGTTTCTGGTCTGCTTTTTGCTGGGTTTTGTACTCTGTGGGATTCCAACCCTGCCACCACCCCCCACCCCACCACCTCCGCTCCGGTCATGAGGGATGGAATTGCTCTGAGCCATTCTGTTTTCCTGGTTCAGTCTCTTCTCCATGTTGTTTTTCCTTGTCTCTAAGCAAGGTGAAACATCTTTAGCCTTATTGACCCCTGCAGTTCTTAGAGACTACGTACAGCATGAGCTAAATATCTACTTCAATATTATCTTAGTGGAACAAGCCTGCATTTATCTCCCTTTCTGCCTCCTAAGAGCTTGTCCTGCTAGTGAAGCATACGTGAACTCACTGTCTTTCCCAGCTCAACTGGCCATTTGTTAAACTTCTTCCACTAGTTCAAAATATAAATGGCAGTATCTTTGACCATTTGGACTCAACAACAGGCGAGACAATCTGTCATAATATTTCTAATAGGCCATAGTCTCTGTCCTGGAATCCTAACCCTTCCTAGACTTCTAGGTGGTAATTTTGAACTCCTGGAGGGCTAGTCAAATCTTCTATCTTTTTTTTTTTTAATTTTTTTTTGAGAGGTTTTTGCTATAGGGCGTGTGCGCTTGCCAGACAGACAGAGACAGACAGAAAGCGAGAAATTACCCCCTGGGGGGATGGCCATGCCACAGTCCCTTCTCCTCCAGTCTCCTCTCAGGATCTTGGGCACGCACGCACACGCGCCCGGCGTGAGTTTTAAGCCACCAAATCCAGGATGCAAACCGCGGTCAACTACATGGAAGTCCAACGACATAGCCATTACGCTAACTGCTGGTCCCTGCAAATCTTCTATCTTAGGTTCCCACCCAGAAACACTATAACATTTTGTTTTTAACATGGAATGATTTTCCTAAATGCAGTGAAGCTCCAGGCTAAGCCCATGACACTCACTGCATACCTAAAGTCTAGTAGCAAGAGGAGGTTCATGGAACGTAGGAGCACGTGCAGCCCCACCAGTCATTGCACAGATCAGGAAACAGAATCTCAGCCTAACCAAGTGAAATAATTTTTCATATTATTATTGGAAAACTGTCACCATAATTTCTCTGATGTGGTAAAAAAAAAAAAGGAGGTAATTAGAGTGAGCATTGAATATCATAATGAAATATTAACAGTGCTATTGTTAGAAAAGAAGGAAGGTGACACATGAGAGAGGATGTATTTATATGGTATGTTCATTTCATCTCAATAAAGCTATTTCAAAAAAAGAAAAAGAAAAGATGTAACTATGACATCCAGAGAAATGGAAAGGATATGAAAGATGGTTCGGAAAAATGGAATAGCTGATAAATAGACCTCTATTGCTGGAATATTGGAAGTGATAGATGGGCCTTCAATGGTAGGTCAAGTTTGATTTAAATGGCCCTTAAATGTCATGCTTGGATTTTGAACCTTACAGGTAATAGGGAATCATCAAAGGTTTTTGAGGGAAAGCAGAACATAATCACACCTAAGTTTGAGAAAGATATGTCTTTTCTTCAATGATACCTCTCACTTTCTTCTCCATCAGGCTTTAAAATATTTGTTAAGGGGCTTTTTTTTTTTTTTTTTTTTTTTTTTTTTTTTTGAGAGGTTTTTGCTATAGGACGCATGTGCTTGCTGGAAAGACGGAGAGACAGAAAGTGAGAAATCACCCCCCAGGGGGCTGGCCACGCCGCAATCCCTTCTCCTCCATTCTCCTCTCAGGATCTTAGGCATGCACACGCGCCCGGAGTGAGTCTAAGCCACCGGGTCTGGAACTCAAACCATGGTTGACTACATGGGAATCCAGCGACATAGCCATTATGCCAACTCCTGGTCTCTAAAGTGCTTTTGATTTATTTCTTCTGAGAAATACATACAGAGAGAGAGAGGGAGGGAGATGCAGTACCCCTAACAGGGTTCCAATACTGCCTTCCATATCCAGACTCAGGCAACCCCAGATCAAAAGTATACATATTTCTGGCATAGGCTGGGAGGTCTCTGGAACCAAACCTGGAAACTTCCCTTGAGGTCATACTTGTAGAGTATAGCATTTTATCACTGCATCACCATTCAGCCACCACCATTTAAGCTTTTAGTTCATTGAGTGCAAAACATATGTTTTCTAAATGCTTGTCTTTTTCTATAGTGCCCTACACAGTCCCTTTTAAAAAGTTTATTTATTTAGTTGCTTGTTTATTGACTTATTTATAATAGAGAGCAGAAAGAGAGACCCTCAAAGGGATCTCACCATGCTGCTATCCCATTTTCCCTCCAGCTTGTCAGGATCTTGGGCACATGCACATATATCTAATATGTTTTCAAGCTGACCCAGGTTTCTGAACCAGCAGTCAACCACGTAGCTTCCACCACTGCAGTTCAGTTTGCTACCAACTGTACCACCACTGGGCCAAAACAGTGTGCATTAAAGATTGTCCTCAAATCAGTAAAGTGGACTTGGTGTGAAAAAGCCTTGGGACCGGCAGTTAGTGTAATGGCTATGTCGCTGGACTCCCATGTAGTCAACCGCAGTTCGAGTCCTGGACCTGGTGGCTTAAACTCACCCTGGGCACGTGTGCGTGCGTGCCCAAGATCCCGAGAGGAGAATGGAGGAGAAGGGATTGCAGTGTGGCCATCTCCCCCTGGAAGATAATTTCTCCCTTTCTGTCTATCTGTCTCTGTCATTCTGGTGAGCGCACATGCCCTATAGCAAAAACCTCTCCAAGAAAATAAATAAATAAGCCTTGATTCTAGGCTTGTCCCTGTCAGATTGTGTCCCCTCAATTGAAATACTTTTAGGGTCCATTCACTTCTATTTATTCTATTGCTGTAATATCTGTTCAGGTTGTCTTTTCTCACATGATCCAGTACAAGCCTCCCAATTGGTCTCTCCACCTCATTATTACTTCCTCTCATTCATTATTTATACTACCACTAGATTTTCTTTTTATTTTCCTTTTTTTTTTTTGAGAGAGAGGTTTTTGCTATAGGGCACATGCACTCGCCAGCCAAACAGAGGGAGACAGAGAGACAGAAAGCGAGAAATCACCCCCCTAGGGAGGATGGACATGCCGCAATCCCTTCTCCTCCAGTCTCCTCTCGGGATCTTGGGCAGGCACGCACACGTGCCCGGTGTGAGTTTTAAGCCACCGGGTCCGGGACGCGAACCACAGCCGACTACATGGAATCCAGAGACATAGCCATTGCACTGACTGCTGGTCCCACTACCACTAGATTTTCTAAAACTTCAACCTGATCATGTTACTCCCTGCTTAAAATTACTCAGTGACTTTCTATTTATTGTCCTCAGGATAAAAACCAACCTCCCTAACATGCTTACTACAGTGTATGAGTTGTTTCTTGCCTACCTATACAGCATCATCTCATGTCACTCTCCTCTTTTCTTTCTGGTTTCCATCACTCTGGCTTTCTTTTACTTTCTCCTGTGTGCCATGCCCTCCCAATATATGCATAAGACGTGTATATATTGTTCTCTCTGCCTGAGCAGTTTGTCCCCATTCCTGGCCTGGTTGATGAGTCTTCATTCTTTAGATATCAGTTTAAATCATACTTTCTTTTTTTAAAAAAGAACTGTTTAATTTTATTTATTATTATTACATTTTTAAAATTTGCTACAAGGCACATGCACCATCAGAGAGAGTGAGCAAGAGAGAGAGATATTGAGAAAGCAAGTCGCCAGGTCTCTCACCCTGGGCACGTGTGCGTGCGTGCCCAAGATCCCGAGAGGAGAATGGAGGAGAAGGGATTGCAGTGTGGCCATCTCCCCCTGGAAGATAATTTCTCCCTTTCTGTCTATCTGTCTCTGTCATTCTGGTGAGCGCACATGCCCTATAGCAAAAACCTCTCCAAGAAAATAAATAAATAAGCCTTGATTCTAGGCTTGTCCCTGTCAGATTGTGTCCCCTCAATTGAAATACTTTTAGGGTCCATTCACTTCTATTTATTCTATTGCTGTAATATCTGTTCAGGTTGTCTTTTCTCACATGATCCAGTACAAGCCTCCCAATTGGTCTCTCCACCTCATTATTACTTCCTCTCATTCATTATTTATACTACCACTAGATTTTCTTTTTATTTTCCTTTTTTTTTTTTGAGAGAGAGGTTTTTGCTATAGGGCACATGCACTCGCCAGCCAAACAGAGAGAGACAGAGAGACAGAAAGCGAGAAATCACCCCCCTAGGGAGGATGGACATGCCGCAATCCCTTCTCCTCCAGTCTCCTCTCGGGATCTTGGGCAGGCACGCACACGTGCCCGGTGTGAGTTTTAAGCCACCGGGTCCGGGACGCGAACCACAGCCGACTACATGGAATCCAGAGACATAGCCATTGCACTGACTGCTGGTCCCACTACCACTAGATTTTCTAAAACTTCAACCTGATCATGTTACTCCCTGCTTAAAATTACTCAGTGACTTTCTATTTATTGTCCTCAGGATAAAAACCAACCTCCCTAACATGCTTACTACAGTGTATGAGTTGTTTCTTGCCTACCTATACAGCATCATCTCATGTCACTCTCCTCTTTTCTTTCTGGTTTCCATCACTCTGGCTTTCTTTTACTTTCTCCTGTGTGCCATGCCCTCCCAATATATGCATAAGACGTGTATATATTGTTCTCTCTGCCTGAGCAGTTTGTCCCCATTCCTGGCCTGGTTGATGAGTCTTCATTCTTTAGATATCAGTTTAAATCATACTTTCTTTTTTTAAAAAAGAACTGTTTAATTTTATTTATTATTATTACATTTTTAAAATTTGCTACAAGGCACATGCACCATCAGAGAGAGTGAGCAAGAGAGAGAGATATTGAGAAAGCAAGTCGCCAGGTCTGGGACTCCAACTGCAGTCAGCCATGTGGAAGACCAGTGCCTTTACCACCACACTGCATACTGGCCCTAAACCATACTTTCTTTCATAAACCTGTGATCCCACCAGTGAGGCCAGACACCCTGTTATCGTTCCATTGCTCTCTTTTATATCATATGGCACAATTATAATTAAGAGATTATTATTTATTTTTCCAGCATCAATCTCCCCTATAGGAATATAAATTCCATGAGACCAGGGGACCTAGTCTATTTTATTTAATAGTGTACTCCTAGGGTAATTCAGGATCTGGACCAGAATAGGCTTTCAAATGTTTGTTGAATGAAAGAATAATTCTTGTCTTAATGACCCAAAATTATAAACTTTCATAGCATCCTGTGTTACTCCATTATACTTATCACAATTATTATTCATTAAGTATTTGTGTAAGTATTTATCAATATCCCATATGAGAATGTAAGCTCCATGATGACCAGGATATATTTGTTTCAATTGAGTTACAGTTTACTAACAATGCAATTTACAGATCAAGGAAGTATATATCTTGATGAAATTTTTGTTTGTTTGTTTGTTTTTGCTATGGGGAGCATGTACTCCCTGGAAAGACAGAGACAGAGAAGAAGGGAAAGTGAGAAAAGCACTTCCCAGGGGGTATGCCAGACTGCAATCCTTTCTCCTTCATTCTCGTCTTGGAATTTGGGGCACACGCACACACACATATCTGGTGTGTATTTTCAAGCCACCAGGTCCGGGACTTGAATCTCACAATTGCCCATGTGGGATCCAGTCACTTTAAGTACCATGCCCACCAGCTGACCCTGCTTGATGAGTTTTGACACATGTGCAGACTCATATAAACATTAACCCAAACAAGATCTAGAACATGTCCATTATCCCAGAAAGTATTCTTATATCCCCAATCAACCCCACTGCCCTATCCTGGCAGAGGTAATCACTACTCTGATTCTTACCAATGTATATTGTCTTTGCCTGTTCTAGAGCTTTGTATAAGGGAATCCATGCTGAATATGCTCTTATCTGTCTAGTTTCTTTCACTCAACATAATATCTGTGAGATTTAGCTATATAGTTATATGTATCAATAATTTATTTTTATTGCCGAATAGTATCCCATTGTACAAATATACTCTATTTTATTTATCCATTCTCCTATTGATAGACATTTGGACTCTTCCAGTTTGGGGTTATTATTAATAAATCTTCTATGAATATTTGCATATAAGTCATACTTTTTTTATCATCTTGTCCTCAGAATCTAGTACAGTGCCTGGCACATGGCAGGCACTCAATAAATACTTGTTGAAGTATTCATTGAATTAATTTAACTTTTACAATGCCAGTAATAACTCTACCTTTCCCTCCTACTTAGAAAGCATATTATAATACAAATGAGTAAGACTGACAGAAAGAAACTCAGTTCCCCCCTATTTCCCAAAAGTAAGTTGCGTTTATACTTTAATTATTATTACTAATGATTACTTTCAACACACCTCACAACTGAATTTGTCATGCAAGTGTGTCATGTGACTTGTAGTTTCCAGATAAAATAGAAGACACTCAGTTGAATTCAGATTTCAGATAAACAATGAATTGAGTTGTAGTATGACTATGTCCTAAATATTGCATGTGTCATATTTTTTGGTAATTAGAGAAATATTTTTACTAAACAGCTATCTGCCACTTCTATGAAATTCAAACTTAACTCAGCATCATGCATTTTGTTTGCCAAATCTGACCACCCTGACTATATGTGACACTGGGACCTCTGAGCCTCGGGCCCCTTCTAACCTTGAAACTTAAGCATTTCTCATCTGCTTCCAGTCACTAGTCTTAAAAAACGCTGTTCTTAGGGGCCAGCAGTTAGCATAATGGGTATGTCGCTGGACTCCCATGTAGTCGACCACTGTTCGTGTCATGGACCCGGTGGCTTAAAACTCACGCCAGGCGCATGTGCATGCGTGCCCAAAATCCCGAGAGGAGAACGGAGGAGAAGGGATTGTGGCGTGGCCATCCCTCCTGGGGGTGATTTCTTGCTTTCTGTCTCTCTGTCTCTCTCTCTCTCTGTCTGGCAAGCGCACGTGCCCTATAGCAAAAACCTCTTTAAAAAAAAAAACTAAATACTATTGGAAAAAAGGAAAAGAAAAGAAAATGCTGTTATTTTATAGCTGCTCATTAAGCACTTATTGGCAGAGCAAAGGGAAGCACCTATTTTAAGAATATTATGGGCAACATTTGTTTTCTCTGTGTGTTACGCATTAGCTTGGTGAATCCAGTTTAAGGTCTAACAGGGCAGTACTATATCCCCTAAGATTCTGGTTCACTTTGGCTGGTGAGGACTTTCAAGTGATATCCAACATTCCTGTTGCTTTCCCATCCCCTGACCTATCATTTTGTGTTTGTATATGGTGTGAACATGATTGAACAGATGTTGGAAAGAAATGGTTTCCTGAACTACTAGGCAATGCCTAGTCTCAGCTTCTTCCTTTAAAACAAAGCGTGGTTAACAAGTCTCACCTGATAGGGAGCCAGCTCCCACAGATCACTTTGTTCTCTTCCCAGAGTCTTTCATTCACAAACTCACAAAGAACTGTTATTGAAAGGTAAAGGCACATTAAACTTGGGACATGACCCAGTTTGGTTTAATGTATGTGTATATTTACATTTCAGTAAAGAGCATTTTGTTTTAGGATTGCTCGAGGTAAAGCCAGATTCTCTATGCTATTAGCACAAAGTTCAGGTACCTCGTATTATGCCAAAGGGGACTTGCCTTAGTGGAAGTGATCTAAGATTGCCAGTACATTCTCAGTTTGAATTTGTGCTACTCCCTAGCTGAGTGACCTTGGGTAGGCGAACTGTTTAACCCATCTAAGGCTCAGTTTCCTCATCTGTGAAATGATGATGGTAATAGATCCTAGCTCACAGTGTAGTGGCACAGTTCAATAGTTCAATAAAAGTGAACTATTAATACTTAGCCATGGACATAGCAGGTGCTCATGGTAACTATTATTAAGAATGTGACCCCAGGAATGGATCTGAACCAGCCAAAGAGGCCTCTGGATTTCTGGATTCTGAGGCCATTGGAAGGGAATGAAATTTATAAAAGGGCACCTAAGCATCATGTATTCTTTTTCTCTTTTAGTTGTCTTTAGCTTTGCAAAAACAGAAGCTCCAGCTTTTATTTTTTGCTTTGTCATTTCAGTTAGCAAATGACACCAACTCTCTGAAACTCAGGATTTCTCTTTTTAATCTGGAAAATGCACACATAAAAATGTCCTTTGTTTCAAATGTAGTTATGATCATTGCATATGAAGTTTGTTTAGAAAATGTACAAATGGGGCTAGTAGGTGTTATAGTGGTTAAAATGCTGAACTCCCACATGGCAGACTGCTGTTTGAGTCCTGAACCCAGTGCCTTGAAACTCACACTGGTTCCATGTGCATCTGCGTGTGTGCCCAAAATCTGAGAAGAAAACGGAAAAGGGATTGTAGCATGGCCATCTCCACTTGGGGGAATGATTTCCTGCTTTTTCTCTCTCTCTGTCTCTCTATCTCTGTCTCTGGCACCCTATAGGGTACAAAAAAATCTCTCTAAAATTGAGTATACAAACAGTACAAGTAATATTATAGTGTAAGTAAAATTGATAAAACTTTTTTGAAAAAAAAAAAAGGCACTCTCTCAACACTCATGTTTCTTTTCCTGACTTCTCATTTTCAAGCTGATTCCTGGAACTACTGGAAGCAGATCCAGTAGGGAAAAAAATCAAAGGCAGACAATGAGGATACTTGGTTTCTTTTTTCCTTTTATTTATTTATTTTTTTAGAGAGATTTTTGTTATAGTTTGCGTGGGCTCTCCACAAAGACAGGAAGCATACCCCCAGTACCATATCAACCAACCTCCCTGCATATGTATCCAAATATTCTGTCTTCCCATCTGTCACAGTTCATGAACTTACCATGCTCATATCTAAGGCATTCCATCAACATATATGAGTTACCATCCTCTCTTGATCACTAAAGTCACACCCCAAAATTTTACTCTCTCTCTCTCTCTGATGTCAACACATTTCCTCTCAAAAATATTGACATTCTCCAACACTTCTAATCATAAAAAAAGAAAAAGTTAAAACATTTTCTGGCCCCATATTCCTCTCTGGCTACAGAATCACTTTTTTCCTCTTCCCTGTCTTCCTTGAGATAATTGGTTTTACTGGATTTCTCTAGTTTCTCACTTCCCACTCTCCATTGAACCCATTGTGATCTGGCCTTTAGCCCCATCAAACCACTAGAATTTCTCTGGTCCAGATCACCACATTGCTAAAGTCATTAGTGTGTTCTCATACCTCTTCTTACTTGATGTATCAACAGTTTAACAGTTCCTCATTCTCTTTTCCTTGAAATACTTTCTTCACTTGCCACCAGTTTCCTCTTTCTATGTTGGTTATTTCCCTATCTTCCTGGCTACTCCTTCTCAGACTCTATCTGGTACTTTCTCATGTTCTCCTAACATCGAAGTACCTTGTTGTTCAATTCACTCCTTTGGTAATTTAATGTAGTTCTATGGCTTTATATACCATTGGTGGTAGAGATGGTGTTCACCAAATGGCTCCTATTCTCTCTTACTTTCCATGTTGTTAGGTTGCCAGTATGTCTAGTTCTTGCTAAAGGGCATAGGAGCACAAGAGATGCATTATTTCCAGTCAGGAAGAATTAAGAGTGTGCTACTCTCTGAGACAATGGAATTGCTAGACAAACCCAGCTTGGAGATCCAAGTCATCTTTGGATGAAGACCACTAAAAAGAACTTCCTATCCCTGATATGATTGTGATGCGAGCAACAATAAAACTCTGTGTTAAACCAGTGAGATTTTGGGTTTGTTGCCATAGCATTGCTGAGTGTTCATTGACTAAAGCATGATATGTACATCTCCAAGCTAGCCTTCTCCCTTGAACTCCAGACTTTCATAGCCATCTATCTACACAACTTCTCCCTTTTAATGTCTAATTGTCATCTCAAAACCTGAATTTCTGATGTTTCTCAAAGACAGTTCTCCCGATGGTTTTCTCTATTTAAATAAATGACAATTCTCTTCTTTGTTTTTCCATTTTTAAGGCTTTTGCCATAGGGTATTGTGCATGAGAAAGAGAGAGGGAGAAGGAAGTGGGAACTCACTCCCCAGGGAGCATGGCCACACCACAACCCCTTCTCCATTCTCCTCTTGGGATTTTGGGCATGCATCCACACATGTAAGATATTATTTTCAAGCCTCCAGGTATAAGCCATGTGGGAGTCCAATGCTTTCACCTCCACACCACCTGCTGGCTCCAACAATTTCATTCTTTTCATGTATGTGTTTACTATAGGGCACATGTACTCACCAGAGAGAGAGAAAGAAAAAGAGAAGGAAAGTAAGAAATCACTCCCTGGGGGAATGGCCATGTCACAATCCCTTTTCTTCCATTCTCCTCTCGGGAGTTTGGCCATGCACACACATGCATCAGCATGTTTTTCAAGCTGCCAGGTCCAGGACTCCAACTGGCAGTTGGTCATGTGGGATCCAGCCACCTTAAACTATGCACCATCTGCTGGCCTCATTATTTTCATTCTTGGCACCAAAACTTTGGAGTAATCCTTGACCCCTCTCTTTCAGTCATATCTCACATCCAACCCATCAGAAAATCCTAACAGCTCTACTTTCAAAGCATACTTAGAATCCTCCCATGTCTGCCAGTCTCGACCACTGACCCTCTTTATGTTGATCCAAGCCACTATCATTCTTTCCCTGGCCTACCAACACAGTGTCCTAGGTGGCTTTTGTTCTTCCAACACTTGCCCAACTGTAGTTCACAGGAAAGCCAGAGTGATCTATTTTTAAATCAGTTGGTGCTGCTTCTATGTTCAAAACCCTTCAATAACTTTCCAAACGCAAAGTTTCTACAGAGATCTGTTCGATCTCTGGCTTCATTATCTACTTCATTCCCCTTATTTACTCCACTTCAGGGCTCATCAAGCATGTTCTCTCATTTACTGTCTTTGCACTTGCTGTTCCCTTTGCCTGTAACACTTTCCCCATATATCTGCATAACTTGCTCCCTCATTTTCAGCAGTATTCTCAAGTGTTAGTGTGGATCAAAATCATCTGAAGAACTTGTGAAAACATAGATTGTTGGGGCCTACCCTAAAGTTTATGATCTAGCACATCTGGGAGTGGGCAAGAGTTTGCATTTCAAACAAGTTTCCAGGACTAGCAATGCTGGTCCAAGGACCATGCTTTGAGAAACACTGTTTTCTGCTCAAAAGGCACCATACAAACAAGCCCTTCCCTGACTTCCCTATATAAAATAGCAACCTAATTTCAACCTTTTCTATCCCTCTTACCCTGATTTGTTTTCTTCATAATACATGTTATTCTGATAAGTATGTATGTAAGGTTTATCTATTTACTGTTTGTCTTCCCTCTGGATTGGAACAACATGTGAGCAGGGGTTTTATTTTACTTATGGCTGTATGGTATACTTTCTATCCCTTGTGTCTAGCCTTTTAAGTACAGTGCTTAGTATATAGTAAGTACTTAATAAATTAATAATAAAAATAAAATACTACACAGCTAGCCTTCTGTGACCCAGGCTTCTGGAGAAAAAAGAAAAAAATCTTTTTTGCTTAAAAAAGATCAGCTTGGGGACCAGCAGATAGCATAACAGTTATGTCACTAGAATCCCACATAGTTGACTGTGGTTCGAGTCCCAGACCCCGTGGCTTAAAATTCATGCCAGGCACATGTGCATGCATGCAAAAAACCCCGAGAGGAGACTGGAGGAGAAGGGATTGTGGCATGGCCATTCCCACTGGCAGGTGATTTCTCACTTTCTGTCTGTCACTTTCTGTCTCTCTGGCAAGCACACACTTCCTATAGCAAAAATCTCTCTTATTAAAAAAAAGAAAAAAGATCAGATTGGGCCAGGAGATGGTGCAATGTAAGACAACTAGACTCACATGGGAAGGGTACTGGGTTCACTTCCCATGAGTGCCACTGGCTGAGACTGAGGATAGATCACAACATGGGGACCGTGCTAGGGCTGCCTTTTTTCTCCTTCTCTCTGAAGAAATACATAAGTAAACTCAAAACAAAAGAAAAATAATTCACCTTTGTAAGCCACTGAGTCACGCCAGGTGAGCTGTCCTTACATCCTATCTCTTCCTTCCTGGGTTATCTTTGTCATCACTGCCACCATCCATACCAGAAAACACAGGTGATGCCTGGAAAAGCAAATTGGATAGTGGAAGAGACCCTGTGATGTAACTCTTTATCTCAGTAAACCAAAGGGAGATGGAGAATCTCAGATGATGCTGATCAGAAAATCCTAACAGCTCTACTTTCAAAGCATACTTAGAATCCTCCCATGTCTGCCAGTCTCGACCACTGACCCTCTTTATGTTGATCCAAGCCACTATCATTCTTTCCCTGGCCTACCAACACAGTGTCCTAGGTGGCTTTTGTTCTTCCAACACTTGCCCAACTGTAGTTCACAGGAAAGCCAGAGTGATCTATTTTTAAATCAGTTGGTGCTGCTTCTATGTTCAAAACCCTTCAATAACTTTCCAAACGCAAAGTTTCTACAGAGATCTGTTCGATCTCTGGCTTCATTATCTACTTCATTCCCCTTATTTACTCCACTTCAGGGCTCATCAAGCATGTTCTCTCATTTACTGTCTTTGCACTTGCTGTTCCCTTTGCCTGTAACACTTTCCCCATATATCTGCATAACTTGCTCCCTCATTTTCAGCAGTATTCTCAAGTGTTAGTGTGGATCAAAATCATCTGAAGAACTTGTGAAAACATAGATTGTTGGGGCCTACCCTAAAGTTTATGATCTAGCACATCTGGGAGTGGGCAAGAGTTTGCATTTCAAACAAGTTTCCAGGACTAGCAATGCTGGTCCAAGGACCATGCTTTGAGAAACACTGTTTTCTGCTCAAAAGGCACCATACAAACAAGCCCTTCCCTGACTTCCCTATATAAAATAGCAACCTAATTTCAACCTTTTCTATCCCTCTTACCCTGATTTGTTTTCTTCATAATACATGTTATTCTGATAAGTATGTATGTAAGGTTTATCTATTTACTGTTTGTCTTCCCTCTGGATTGGAACAACATGTGAGCAGGGGTTTTATTTTACTTATGGCTGTATGGTATACTTTCTATCCCTTGTGTCTAGCCTTTTAAGTACAGTGCTTAGTATATAGTAAGTACTTAATAAATTAATAATAAAAATAAAATACTACACAGCTAGCCTTCTGTGACCCAGGCTTCTGGAGAAAAAAGAAAAAAATCTTTTTTGCTTAAAAAAGATCAGCTTGGGGACCAGCAGATAGCATAACAGTTATGTCACTAGAATCCCACATAGTTGACTGTGGTTCGAGTCCCAGACCCCGTGGCTTAAAATTCATGCCAGGCACATGTGCATGCATGCAAAAAACCCCGAGAGGAGACTGGAGGAGAAGGGATTGTGGCATGGCCATTCCCACTGGCAGGTGATTTCTCACTTTCTGTCTGTCACTTTCTGTCTCTCTGGCAAGCACACACTTCCTATAGCAAAAATCTCTCTTATTAAAAAAAAGAAAAAAGATCTGATTGGGCCAGGAGATGGTGCAATGTAAGACAACTAGACTCACATGGGAAGGGTACTGGGTTCACTTCCCATGAGTGCCACTGGCTGAGACTGAGGATAGATCACAACATGGGGACCGTGCTAGGGCTGCCTTTTTTCTCCTTCTCTCTGAAGAAATACATAAGTAAACTCAAAACAAAAGAAAAATAATTCACCTTTGTAAGCCACTGAGTCACGCCAGGTGAGCTGTCCTTACATCCTATCTCTTCCTTCCTGGGTTATCTTTGTCATCACTGCCACCATCCATACCAGAAAACACAGGTGATGCCTGGAAAAGCAAATTGGATAGTGGAAGAGACACTGTGATGTAACTCTTTATCTCAGTAAACCAAAGGGAGATGGAGAATCTCAGATGATGCTGATCCAACACTTGCTATTCAGTTGTTCATAGCTCTTTACAGAATAACCTGCTTTTGTCAGGGCTGCAAGGAAGAATAAGACAGTCCTTATCACAGTCCGATGAAAGCACCAAATAGATTGAGTAAAATATAGTAAATCACTATTAACAAAGAGGAATTAGAACATCTGCCTGAAATTGCTGAGAGGGAGGCAGAGTTTTTGGGCATCTTCACCAAGAAGATGGTGTTCAAGCTAAGTTTTGAGGAATAAATAGAAGTTTGTTTCATGGTGAAGGAGAAAAGTGTATAAAAGAACCTGCATTAACAAAAGATGAGATATAGATTACATAAGAACTATTTAACTCTTGGGAGCCAGCCCTATCATCTATTGGTTAAGAGCACTAGACCCCATATGGCCAACTGCAATTCAAATATTGGCCCTAGGTGGCTTAAAGAAATGTGCTGAGCACATGTGTGTGCAAACCCAAAATTCCAGGAGGATGGAGAAACGGAGGAGAACAGATTGTGAAATGACCATGCCCCATTAGGGAGTACTTTCTACCCTTCCCCACTGTCTGCCCTTCTCTCTCTCTGGTGAGTACATATATCCCCTGACGAAAATTAGGTATCAGGTTTACACAGTCATCAGGAAAACCAAATGAATATCCAACCAAACAGAGTGGATATCAGCCATACACAAGCTTCCATGACCATCCCAGTACATATCACTTAATTATCAGCTCCAGAGAGAGACCAATGTGTCACATAAATGCCAAATAGTCTGGCATAGCTAATGTTAATGCAATTGTAATAACTAACCATCTGTGCTGTGAGCCAGGCAGCATGCTTTGCAAGTTTTGTCTTATTAAATCTTCCAGTTGAACCCTATACAGTAGATGTTGTTACCATTTCCATTTTACAGATGGGAAAATTGGCTATCAGAAAATAAAGTTACTTGGGACCAGCGATTAGTGTAATGGCTATGTCGCTGGACTCCCATGTAGTCAACTGCGGTTCAAGTCCCGGACCTAGTGGCTTAAAACTCATGCCAGGCGCATGTGCATGTGTGCCCAAGATCCCGAGAGGAGAATGGAGAAGAAGGGATTGGGGCATGGCCATCCCCCCTGGAAGGTGATTTCTTGCTTTCTGTCTCTATGTCTCTCTGTCTCTCTGTCTGTCTGGTGAGCGCACACACCCTATGGCAAAAACCTCTAAAAAAAAAGAAAGAAAGAAATGAAAGTTACTTGCCTAAGGTCATTGACTTGAAAATATTAGAGCTAGAATCCAAACCTGTACGGACTAACTCCAGAACTTATACTGCCTCCATTAGTACCTAGAACATAGGTTTTTCTCTTTAACACTGTAGAGAGATAGGTAAAATTGGTCAATATTTTCCTTATAGACATTATTATCTGGATGAGGAAATAAGACTCTCAGCTACACAACCTAAGGAACATTGCAGAGACTGTTCTATAACAGCATGTAACATTTGCCCAATGACTGGAACATTTAGTGAGCACAGTAGCTTTTCACTAAAGCTAGAAGAAATGGAACTTGAAGTTAGCCTGGAGAGATACGAAACAGTGGGAGGAATATGGCATTAGAGTCAGAAGTGCAGTATATCCCAGGCCAAAATAATTTCCTAGTGTTCTCATCTGTAAAATGGGTGATTTGGATTAGATCAGTGATTTTTTTGTTGGTTTGCTTGTTTTTAAAAGTTTTTGCTGCACAACATGTGCACTAGCCAGAGAGAGAGACAGTGAAAGAGAATGTGAGAAATCACCCCCAGGGCGATGGCCACACTGCAATCCCTACACCTCCCTTCTCCTCCTGAGATTTTGGGCATGCATGCACACAACCTGGTTTGATTTTCAAGCCACCAGATCCAGGACTTGAACCATGGTCAACCATGTGGGAGTCCATTGCTATAAGCACCACATCACCTGCTGGCTCCTAGACTAGTGGTTAACAGAAACACCCCAACCCATGGGGTGAGCAGGTTGTGTGGTGATTAAGGCACTGGATTCCCATATGGCCAACCATGGTTCAAGTCCCAGACGCAGCAACTTGAAAGTCATGCTGGGTGCATAAACGTGCTTGCCCAAAAATACCAAGAGGAGAATGAAGAAGATTGTAGCATGGCTATTGTCCCTGGAAGATGATTTCTCACGTTCCCTCTCTCTGTCTCTGTCTGTCTTTCTCCAGCAAGTGCAAGTGCCCTGTGGCAAAAACCAAAACAATAAAATAAGATGAAAAGAAATATCCCATTCTGGGGGGTATTTGAGAAATCTTGAAGCCATTTTTGGTTTTCAAAATGATTGGGCAGAAGACAATTACAGGTGGAGGCCAGAAAATATAGATCTTATGTATATTATGATGACTTGTCCTGCATCCTGCCCTACATTTAGAAGACTTCTGAACATTCACAGAGGTGAAAATGTTGTTTATAAATTATCTGAATCTAGAACATAACCACATTTCACATGTCAAAATGATTTTTTTCAAGGTTTTATTGTTACTGCTTAAAACTACCTAGTAAATAAAAGGGTGTTATACTTTATTTTGTTCTCAGAACATTACCATGGATTATTACAGATAATCACTGCACTCATAGCAACTACATTTGTGATACTTAAGTCTTCAGTACCACAGGCCAGTGTCGTTTTGCGTCAGCAGTCTGTCACATGTTGAAGATTCTGTGTAAAGCTGCTAGCCTCTATGTCACTACATTTTCTAATATAGCCCTGTATGAGCTTTTACATATTGAAATGCATATTATTTTATTATAAATGACTTTTTTCTTGATAATACAATGAGGACATAATACGTGCTTTCGCAATTATTGCTTATATTTCTTTGATGATTTATTCCTATGAATTTGTTTTCAAGATAGCAAGCAAGAGTGATAAATAAATGTAACAAAAAATGATGGGTTGGTCTGATAAAATTAAGAACCACTATATTTGGTCATCCAGTACATTTCCAGTTTTAATTTTCTGTGGTAGTAAGGAAGGTTTGGATTTTGTGAGCAAGGGAAAGTATTCCAGGGTAGGAATGACACTACTGGTGGACTGGTTGAACAGGGATACTGTGTCCCCAGACAAGCCAGAGTAGGGCAAAGGCTTCCTCAGGGCCTGTTCTAGTCACATTCCCTGGAGGCTACTCCTTTCACCCCTCCCATTCCACTGTAATTGAAGACTCCTGGGGAAACTGCCAGGGTCAGCATTACAGGAAATTGCCTGTGGCCAATGGAGCTTCTCTTGTTACTTTCCGTGGTGACAGAGGACAGTGATGGCTTCCTGTTGGTTAGCTGTCTGTCTATGCCTCCTTGTTCTAGTAAGTTCCTGAGAAACCCTAGCTTCTCTTCCTCATATTTTTGCTCAGCTACTGTTATTGAGATTTTTTCCTGTCTTATCCAGCCTCCTTGCCCCCAGCCTCCTTGCTTCATGCTAAAGATCTGGAAACTTTGGGCCTACAATAGACCAATTTTATGAGACACCCAAATAGACACTATTTAGAAGTAGACCATAGCTCCAAATAGATGCCTTTTCAACTTTAACAACACCTGTTGGGTCCTCTCCAATGAAACGGATGAATTTTATCATTTAATAATAGGTATTTTTTTTGTCTCTACTAGTTACACATGCTCATTGAGAACTGGTTGGAAAAGACAGAAAGGTGTGGAGGAGCAAATGCAAATTATCTACACTCTGAAGAAATAGAGTACTCAACATTAGACAGAGTGACAGCATAGATGAAGATAAAATTCAGGGCTGCTCTGTCTCTCTGTTCTCTATTCTATGCCCTCCCCTAGCTTTCTCCTTCCAGAGCACCTCTTGATCTCACCCTTAAGAAAACTCACCAGTCCTATAGACCATAAAATGGAGGGCAAACTGGAAAGTGTATATAGCACTTACCATGTCAAAGACATATAAGAGAGATAAAATATATCATGAAGGTGTTTGGAATCTAAAAATAGCAGTATTCTGTCATAGCTCTGCCATCACTACCTTATTACTGAGGTGCTACAGTGATAAACTGCTGTGGGAATGTCTAAAGAGATAAGAGGCCATCTGAGAAATTCACAGTGCCCTCCCGCCCCCCACCCAGGGATTAAGGAAAGGCATGCTACACAGAGGCTAGAATGATTAAGTATGAGGCTGGCTCATATTTATGCCTTACATGCCTTTCTCTCTCTTTTGTAGAGGTTTTCTCCTGTAGGGCGCATGTGCTCACCAGAAAGAGAGAGACAGAGAGACAGAAGCCAAGAAATCACCCCCCCCGGGGGGAGATGGCCATGCTGCAATCCCTTCTCCTCCATTCTCCTCTCGGGATCTTGGGCACGCACGCACACGCGCCCAGTGTGAGTTTAAGTCACCAGATCCGGGACTCCAACTACGGTTGACTACATGGGAGTCCAGTGATATAGCCATTACACTAACTGCTAGTCCCAAATATGCCTTTCTCTTTGGAAAAAACAAGCAACATTAAACAAAAAAGTTGGATGATGCTAAATCCATCCCAAAGATAAAGTTCTTGTTACCAATAATAGTTAGAATTTATGTTTTGCTTTTTTTTCTCCAAGGTGGATATGGTCAGTATGGCATTTTTCCTCATTTTTGAGTCTTGTACTGAGAGTCTGGTAGATAGAAGACTTAGAAATACTGAGGCTGACTGTTTGTACAGCAGTAAAAAGCAATTCTAGTGAGACTGACCCACATAAGGAAGTTCTGAGTTCGTGTCTGGAGACCTCTCTGAGTATTGTAGGCATGCATGTGCCCATGATCTGGGGCTGGCTGAGGCTGGGGGTGGGTCATGGCATCAGAACCCTATTGAGGGTACTGTATCTCTCTTGATATCTCTTTCTCTCTCTCTCTTTCTCTCTCCACTCCCTTCCCCCCATGGAAGAAATAAAAACCTCAAAAGAAAATATTAAGACATAAGAGGACTGGTCAAGACTTTGGAGTTATACTTGGGTTGAAATCCTAGCTCTATTCATGTAGTCACCAAACCATTCCTTGAGTGCCTTCCACTGTTTTAAGCATTAGGGATACAATGTTGACAAGGTAGTTAAGGTTTCTACTTACATGGTACTGACATTCTAGTGAGAGGAGACAACATTTTTAATGATGAAAAAAGATGGCAAGGTGATATGATTGGATGTAACTGTCTGAGAATGGACAATTGAACTGAAACGTGTATAATGAAAAGAGGCCAGCAATTTTAAAAACAAATAGGGGAAAAACATTTCATAAAGGAGTACAGGAAAGAAGCTCTGAGGCAGAAACAGGATTTGTATTTTTAAAGAATAGAATGAGGCCCTGGTGTAGTAGCACGTGTTGGACATTGCTATTCAACAGGCCAAGGCCACATGGAGCCCATCCTAAAAGTCAGACACAAGGCATGCACATATTGCCCCAGCTAATCAGGAGCCAGAGGCAGGAGGATTGTGATACAGCAAAACCCCATCTAAAAACACCAGACACACACACACACACACACACACACACACACACACGAATGAGCACCTGCCCATGCTATTGAAGCAGAGAAAGTCAGAGAGAGAGTGAGGAGATGAGATTGAAGAGGATCAGCATATGTCAGGTCATGTGGGGATCTTACATAAATTCAAAGCAGAGAAGAGTAAAAATGAAGTTGAAGAGCATGGAGGACTCAGTATGATACTTCTTGAGAAAGTGGGATCTGACTGGGCACAGAGGCATCACTGTACAAATTGAGTGCTGGAAATGGAGCCTGAGAGGAACAGTTCTGAGAGCAGAATACAGGGTGGTCCTTTTCATCTGTCACTACATTTCTAGCACTTGAATTTCTCTTAAGCTCTCTTCTACATGTACTGCTTTCTCAAGAGTACAAATCCATAACCCACTGGGCCTTTGATTTTACACAAATATATGTCAAGGATCTATTTCTAGCCCCACATAAAGAAACTCTTTAGTATTTCATGCCTGGAATTTCCATCAATGAGGGGGTATCTAAAATTCAGTTCCCAAAACAGCTTTCAATCTGACTATTCAGTGAAGTATGCACCTAAACTAAAAGGATGGTAGCTTCAGATAAGTGTTTAGTGTATTTGACTCATGACACTATCCAATCAGGTCAGTAATATCGTTAAGTGTTAGGTTCTCTGGGGCAACATTGCTTCTTGGTTCATGTGGTTTGCTAACTTTTTCCCTTTTTGTTTTTGTTTTGTTTTGTTTTGTTTTAATAGGGAGAGAAGAAATCCTATGGAAAGCCATGTGGGGGACAAGACTGCAGTGGGGTCTGCAAATGCTTTCCTGAGAAAGGAACAAGAGTAAGTTCTTTGTTTCATTGTTGAAAAACAGAGTCACAGAAACTCTTATCTGTTTTCTTGACAATTAAATTGCTTAGAATTTACTCTTATGAACTCATGTAACAAGCAAAGTGATGAAGATCAGCTGCAAATAGCACTGCTAATTAATGATAGGTAGAACTAGACTGGTCAAAATCTCTGAGGGGCCAAGAAGAAGTTTCCTTTATTGAAATAATGCCAAGGTTTCCTCAAGGCTTCTTCTGGAGTATTTCCAGAAGCCAGTTAGGTTGTACAGAACCAGATTGTGATAATGTTTGTGGATATGTGTAAATGTTCATAGCTCCTTTATATCCACTTGTTTCTTCTCTACTACTCTGGGGAACAGGTGGCCCAATTGATATCTACGGACTAGGATGTGACTTGTACAAAATCACACAGCTTGTAAGTGACAGAATCAAGAGTACTGGGTAGCTGAGGCCAGCCCATGGCCTGGTAGGGAGCTGAATCAAACATGGCTGACTATGTTTCAAACTTAGTGGCCTAATAAACTCTCCAGGTGCATGTGCATGTATGCTCATGAATTCCTCAAATCCTGAAAGGATGGAGAAGGGATTGCAATGTGACCATGCTGCAATGGGGAATGCTTTCTCCCTGTTTCTCTCTATATATATCCATCTATATCTCTCTGGCAAGTACACATGCCCTCTGGGAAATTAAAAATAAATAAATAAAAGAATACTGGATAGCCATAAAGTCCAAAATTATGGCTGACTATATATAAAGAATAGTTTATAGATATTACAGTAAAACAGGATATATTTAAGAACATTGTGACATAGTCAATGTACTGTCCTTTATTAGCAATGCAGAGCTCAGATTGTGCAAACTGCAATGAACACAGTGCATTGACACAGTGTTTCCATCACATCCTGTATATGCATAGCTCCTGATGATTCATACCTATGATTTTTACTAAATAAGCCTAGATCTTCAGCATAACTCAGAAAAAGTAGCCAAGTGGGTTTCATTTATTAAAAAAATTATATATAAGAGGGGTGAATATTAAAGAAGTTCTTGGCAAATGAATAATATGAAAAAACTATGTGTGGATTTCAAAAACTTTTGCACTAAAATATACTCATTCTTTAATTGCATTTTCTGTAAACATTTTAAATACGTGTGTGTGTGTGTGTGTGTGTGTGTGTGTGTGTGTGTGTGTATGATCTGTGTTTCCTGAATTCATGGCCACTCTATAGAATTCAGACCTTCAAACTTCCAGAATTCTGTTTGCATGCTCATCAGACTCCAGCAAGCCTAAGAGCTTACACTGTCTAAAGAAGATAGTAGCATAAATAGGTCAACCAAACCTTCAAGAACATAGACAAACAGAACACAGTGACCGCTCCACCTTCTCTTTCATTATGTTCCATTTGCAGTAGAATAAAATGTCAAACTATGCCAGAATTTGAAGGAAAAGAATAAAAAGCTATCTCTTCATCAAAAAAAAGACCAGACACATTATATATTAAAGACATGGATTTTGAGAATCATAAAATATCAAAAAGGGAAAGTATCTTAGTCAGCTTCTCATCTTAACCATTGATTGTACAAAGGAAATAGACTCAGAAAGAAAATTACTTCCCAAGGTCACACAGCGTATTGATGACAGATTCTGAGCTACCACCTGGGTCTTTTGAGATTTCTCATCTTTTTGCTTCACCCACTTACCTACACTGCCTCCCAGCAAAGCCATGCTCACCAAGTATAGGCACCAAGAGTATAGGCGCCAAAGCCCATACTGTTTACTCTGATCTACAACCAGGAAACATTTTAGAAGATTTTTTTTTAATTGCTAGAAGGCATTTGCATTAGCCAGACAAAGACACACACATGCACACACACGCACACACACACGCAGAAAGGTAGAAGAGGAGAAAGCACTCCTCAGTGGGTATGGTCACACTGCAATTCCTTCCCCATTTCTCTTTTCAGTCAGTATTTTAGGCATGCATGCATGCATGCTGAGTGTGTTTTTAAAGCCACCAAGGCCAGCATTCAAACCACAGCCAACCATGCAGAAGCTGGTCCCCTTAACCACAGGACCTGGCATGTTTTTCAAGTCATGTGGCTAGCCCAGAAAAAATGATTCTGCAAGAAATAAATGAATAAGTAAATAAAATAGTTTTAACAAAAAAAACTGTATGTTGAAGTAATAAAGTTTAGTAATAAAGATTATTGCTTGCATAAAGAGGAAAAGAAATAAATGAATGCATTCTTAAACAACATGCACACATTACAGACAAACAAAAGCCTTCCTGATGCTCTCTCAGTACTGCTATTGTCTTTCTTAACATTTTTTGTGCATACTCAGAGCATGTACATGTATATATAAAAATAGTTACCTTTTCTAGTTTTCTTTTCCAAAAATAAATTCTTAAGTGCATATATATATGTCATCTCCACACTAGGCAAGATCTACTTGGGAGAAATATAGGGACAAAAATCTATGGGGGGTAGAGAGGGGGTTAGGAAGAGATTTGGAACTATCTGCAAACTGAGTTGTAAAAAAGGGTTGAGAGTTAAAATATTTTTTTCTTTAAAACCATAGATCCCTGCACTCTAACAATGGGTTTACTACAATTTTTTCCCTAGGGGAGTAAACCCTGTTTTTAGTATGCAAAAGCACTGAATTGTCCCATTACAAAGTCTAAACACTCTTCCATACCTTGTTTCTATTTCTGATTTGTTTCTTCATAGACAAAAAGAAATATAATTGCCCCCACACACACACACACACTTCATTGATTCACTAAAGATCTTAATTAATCTAAATATTTCAAATAGCAAGCACAGCAGATATATACATATCCATGAACACAAATCTGACTTTAGACATAAAACTCGGTGAGTAGAATGAACATACTATAAAGTAGCACCTAGCTGGGGCTATATAGCTTACTGCAGCCATTAAATAGGTATTTCTAATGCAATTTTTTTAATTTCAAGAAAAACAGTGCTCGTGTTCTTTTTTTAACCCTAAAACTTATTTTTTAATTAATTAACTTACATTCATTCCCTAAGCATTGTCACAGCATACAAAATGTGGTCTCCCACCCAGAATATACTGCATAGTAGCTTAATCACGCATGTATACTGAGCCCTATGTTTGATCCTCTGTCCTTTCCCACCCTCTTCTCACACTATCTCTGGTGTCTATGGTGGTCTTCCATTACTTTACCCCTCACATATTATTGATCACACAAATTCTTAAATAATCTAACTACTTTCAATAACAGGTCCAGCTGGTAATTTCAAGAAAAACAGTTTTGAAATGGTAAGGAACTTTGCTTAAAACTTAAAGCCAGGAAACAGGTTAGGATTCTGTTCAAATAGTAAGTACATGAACCTGTCAATAGCTCAAGACAGGACAAAAACCCTTAAAACTGGTCAACAAAACCTAGAAAAAAAGCAGCAATATTTTAGTCAAATGTCATAGAACACTATTTCACCAGTTCAGTCTCATGTACTTAATCTGTCTTCTGTTGTGGTTTGATCTTCCTGATTGAATTCTGGGATTATAATATTCAGCTCCAGTCTTGTCCCTATGATTAAGTTGGCCATTTTCTTAGTTTTTGAACTCTTATTTCTGTGTGTCTATATTTAATTTTCCTGATATAGCACTCCCTTGAGAACTTCTTGGAGATCTGGTACTGGTAAATTCTTACAGCCATACCACTTTCTGTGGAAGGCTAGGTCATTTCCAAATTTTTGCTGTTTTATAAAATGGCAATGCTGCAGTGGAAATCTTTGAACAGACCTCCTTGCAGTCATCTCTAGCATAGATATCTAGGATCAGAAGTATCAGATACAAGGGTAATAGACACTTCCAATGGGTTTACTACAATTTTTTCCCTAGGGGAGTAAACCCTGTTTTTAGTATGCAAAAGCACTGAATTGTCCCATTACAAAGTCTAAACACTCTTCCATACCTTGTTTCTATTTCTGATTTGTTTCTTCATAGACAAAAAGAAATATAATTGCCCCCACACACACACACACACTTCATTGATTCACTAAAGATCTTAATTAATCTAAATATTTCAAATAGCAAGCACAGCAGATATATACATATCCATGAACACAAATCTGACTTTAGACATAAAACTCGGTGAGTAGAATGAACATACTATAAAGTAGCACCTAGCTGGGGCTATATAGCTTACTGCAGCCATTAAATAGGTATTTCTAATGCAATTTTTTTAATTTCAAGAAAAACAGTGCTCGTGTTCTTTTTTTAACCCTAAAACTTATTTTTTAATTAATTAACTTACATTCATTCCCTAAGCATTGTCACAGCATACAAAATGTGGTCTCCCACCCAGAATATACTGCATAGTAGCTTAATCACGCATGTATACTGAGCCCTATGTTTGATCCTCTGTCCTTTCCCACCCTCTTCTCACACTATCTCTGGTGTCTATGGTGGTCTTCCATTACTTTACCCCTCACATATTATTGATCACACAAATTCTTAAATAATCTAACTACTTTCAATAACAGGTCCAGCTGGTAATTTCAAGAAAAACAGTTTTGAAATGGTAAGGAACTTTGCTTAAAACTTAAAGCCAGGAAACAGGTTAGGATTCTGTTCAAATAGTAAGTACATGAACCTGTCAATAGCTCAAGACAGGACAAAAACCCTTAAAACTGGTCAACAAAACCTAGAAAAAAAGCAGCAATATTTTAGTCAAATGTCATAGAACACTATTTCACCAGTTCAGTCTCATGTACTTAATCTGTCTTCTGTTGTGGTTTGATCTTCCTGATTGAATTCTGGGATTATAATATTCAGCTCCAGTCTTGTCCCTATGATTAAGTTGGCCATTTTCTTAGTTTTTGAACTCTTATTTCTGTGTGTCTATATTTAATTTTCCTGATATAGCACTCCCTTGAGAACTTCTTGGAGATCTGGTACTGGTAAATTCTTACAGCCATACCACTTTCTGTGGAAGGCTAGGTCATTTCCAAATTTTTGCTGTTTTATAAAATGGCAATGCTGCAGTGGAAATCTTTGAACAGACCTCCTTGCACTCATCTCTAGCATAGATATCTAGGATCAGAAGTATCAGATACAAGGGTAATAGACACTTCTCTCTTTTTTTGGAGAGGTTTTTGCTCTAGGATATATGTGCTCACCAGAAAGACAGAGACAGACAGAAAGTGAGAAATCACCCCCCAAGGGAGATGGCCACACCACAATCCCTTCTCCTCCGTTTTCCTCTCAGGATCTTGGGCATGCACGCACACGTGCCCAGCATGAGTTTAAGCCACCAGGTTCAGATTCGAACTGCAGTCAACTACATGAGAGTCCAGCAACATAACCAATATGCCGCCTGTTGATCCTCAATACTTCTAATTCTCAAAGCAACTACCAAATTATCCTACAAGGTATCTTCTAGTTTACACTCCCCATCTGCATTGTACAAGACTGCCCATGTTTCTACACCCTTGCTAACATATTTTTGCTAATATGATGAGTGAAAATTACTCTAAAACCCTGACTACATGTGAGTTGAAGCATCTTTTCACATATTCATTGGAAGTTTGTGTTTCTTCTGTGAATATCCTGGACATAGTCTCCAACTACTTTTTAAAGTCATGATTCTTATTGGCTTTCCCTCTGCAAAGATGAAGCAAATAAAACAACCCAAGTGGAAGCAGGTATGATTTCAAGTTTGACACAAATGGGCATTTCCCGTCGGATTGTTGGGGGCAGAAACAGTTTGTCAGATCCAACAGTCTGTAAACTGAGAGACATTTGACTGGTGGGTTGGGGTGCCTTTAAAAGCAGCAAATCTTTGATTTCTGAACTGAGGCTAGTCCTACACCAGGCAAACATACCTACAAGGACCTCATTGGTGAACCCCTGGCTGAAATTTTGATCTTTGAAAATGAAGAGGAGTGGATTTACTCCATGAGGAGCCCTCCATTGGATTCTAAACATCTGGAGCCCTACTCTGGGTTCTTCTTTGAAAACATCTGAGTGGCTGGAGGAGTGGGGAAGGGAAAAATAATAAAATTCACTGCATAGAATTTTTCATTATTTAAAAGACACTGACTCTCTGCAGTTAAACATGTTCCTCAAAGCTTATTTGTAAAATCTGAAGTTTCTGAGAATGTCAGGTTTATTAAACTAGACCAAGTTGTATTTCATGAGTCAAGAACAGGAATGTCCTATTTTCCAGGCAGATAAGGAGGCTGGTGTTCATGGGACAAACCATATGAATGTGGGTGCTCGAAGCTGCTTGCACCACCAGGTCCCATTTAGTTATCTTCCCTTCCCTCCTGCATTCCCAAGGCCAAGCAGGATTGTTTAAACTGGCCCCAGCACTATTGACCCTGCATGAAAGCCCCTCGGTACCCCTTTTATGCAGATGTCAGAAAGATTTGAGACTGTTTTCCTTAGCTGGGCTGAGGGCCCCATTTGGATTCCAAGCTGTTCCTCTCGAGCTAGGAGAAGAACAGAATGTTGGGTCACCCATGAGATATGCTGCAGCCCTTGGAAGGCCTGCCTCCTGCTTTGGGGAGACATCAAGCACATAGCTTGCTGGGCAGTGTGTACTTTTCCTTTGCCAACAGCCTCTTGAACTGACGAGGACATTTACACAACACCTAGCACTCCTGCAAAACTCCAATCCAACCCTTTTTGGCTGAAGTTATCTTAAACTGATTTCTCGAAGGCATGCTCTGCCTGGTAAAACCCGTTGCTTAGTGTTGGTGCATTGCTTTCTACTTTCCAAAGCATCTTCTCCCAGGGCTTGTATTATCTCCTATATGCAATAAATAAACCATAAGTGACTTGCCCAAGGTCACTAGCCCATTAGTGGCTAAACTTTATTTAGCTTATTTTAGGGGAATGGCAACTTTTAAAGATGACATACCTCATAGTGTTAAATAGAGGGTTGGAGGGTCTTTTTTTTTTCCTCCCTGCCATTTAGATTTGGATTTAATAGTTGACTTTTCGCTTTCTTTCTTGCGGGTAGATTTTATTATCTGGAAGAACCACTCCTTCGAGTTGTTCTCTTTCTGGTATTTTTTTTCCCCTTCCATTTGATTGAACCTAACGTTTTCGGTTGACATTTCCATCCCTTACCTTTTCCCCCACTGGACTCAAAATCTATTTCTGCATTATACACCATCAGTGTATGTGTCTTTGACACTGGGGATGAGAGGAAGGTTCATTTGTTCTGAGTTTTGTTCTAAGCCTTGTGTTCCTTAATACTATTTCAGAGCTTTCCCTGTTTTAACAGCATTCTGGTGCTCATTTACAATATGGTGAGCTCCTAATTATCCATGTCATCTGAAGGAGCATTAGCACAGATAATCCCAAACCACAGGGAATGTTTGAATTCCCCTCTAGTTAAGGGCTGCTTGCCCCCTGTTTTATGGCATGGGAAGTTATGCCCTAGCTTGAGACTTTAAGAGGCTAGTTGTAGTTTCATGTGAAACTAAGCCCAGGTTTCTTAATTCCTTATCTCCTGCCTATGTCCTGCTGCTTCTCTGCCACAAAATGTGTTTCCCAGGAATTCCAGAGCCCAGATGCATTAACCACTAGTCCTTCAATGTATTCTCTTCCTGCAAACAGCTGGCATTCCCTTTGTCAGCTGACTGGTGCCATGGCTACCAAAAGCCCTTTCCATTTTTTCCTGAATTAGGCAACTGCTATGTACATCTTCCCCTTTTCCCTGTGTACTCCCCCATCCCTGCCCTGACCAACCACCACTACACACACCCCAATGTTCTAATCCTCTATTGCTCCGAATGGAAGCTCATATTGTATATGATCTCCTTGGGTGGTTAGGCCTTGCTCTAGTTGCTTGCACTTAATCTTTGTGTCTGTGCCTTCATTGTCTACTCACTCCTAGCCCTCTGGGGTTGGCCTTATTGCTGATAGTAGTCTCCACTAATCTGCTCGTTGCCAAATAAGATGGACATTTTTCATTCTATATCTCCCTTACCCTTGCTGCTTCACAAGACATCCCATGCTCTCCTGAAAGCTTCTGTTTCCTTGGGTTTTATAACATTGTTCTCTACCAATTCTTTTCCTAATTAAATTGGGATTCCCCCAGGATGCCATCCTCATCCCACTTCTCTTCTCACTGTATGCCTCTCCCAGGGTGGTTTCATATGTTCTACGGATTTCAGCCACCACTCTAAAAATGATAAATAATTAACTTCTAATTCTAGCTCAGAACTTTCTCCTTAGCTTCAGGTCAGCATTGTCAATTTCTCACTGGGTAGCCCTACTTGGATTTACACTGACATGGCAAACACATCTCACACAGAACTCAGCCACTAAACCCAACCAGATATGCACCTTCCCAAGTCTTACCTATGTCTTCCCCATGCACTGCTAAGCACTCTGTTGCTCAAGAAGTCAGAAACCTGGGAGTTCTTATCTTGGCTTTCCCTTCCCTCCTACCTCCTTAATCCACCTGGTCCTGTCCAGTTGTCTTCCAAAAGCAAACTCAAAGCCAACTACTTTTCTCCATACCCATTTTTCCAATTCAGACTTGTGTCATTTCTTGCCTTAATGACCACAATAGTTTCCAGACTGATATCCCAGCCCCAAATCTCACTGTCTCCTATCCATTTGCTACTCTGCCACCATAATCTTCCAAAAACACAAATATGAACACAAAACTCCTTTTTAAACCCTCAGTGGCTTGCCATAAATTTCACAATGAAATATGAACTCTAATAAGCCTATAAATTCCTCTATGACCTAGCCCTTGACTACCCCTCTGAACATTAGCTCTCATCAGTTGGAACCTTCCCCCTCACCTCATTAAACAAAACAAGACACTTAAAAAGAAATACACATGGAAGCCAGCAGGTGGCATTTTGGTTAAAAGTTCTGGACTCCCACATGGCCAACCTCTGTTCAAGTCCCAGACCTGGCAGCTTGCTTTCTCACTTTCTCTCTCTCTCTCTCTCTCGCTCTCTCTCACTCTCTCTCGTTCTCTCTCGCTCTCTCTCTCACTCTTGCTTTTGCTCTCACTCTTGCTCTGTACTTCTCTGTTTTCAGATTTTGCTACATTTAATGTATTTGAAGTTTTATACCTGCTACTCCCTGTATGTATACTATCATTTCACTAGGTCTACCTTTCTCTGCCGACTTGCTTCTATTTATCAATCCTTTAAAACTGAACACAGACTTCAACTCTTCATAAAGCTTTCCACAACCTGTAAGGTTGGGGTTATCTACTCTTATCATCATTTCTTTCATGCTGAATTCACTTGTCTGCTCTCTGCCATATTATGAAGAACTAAAAGGCAAAGATTGGGTCTTATTAGACTCTGCACAGACAATAGGCATAGTATCCAAATTGCTTCAAGAACAACTGACCAACTAACCAATTTGGGATGCATATGATTTTACCCCTACTCTCTACATCCTGGGTTAGCTATTAGGTTGATGTGCAGCCATTAGGAATCTCCATTCTAGGAAGGCGTCACTGCTGCTAAAGTGGAAAAAGGAGGCAAAAAGCCAGAACAGTCATTTCTTTGTCTTTTCTTTCTTTTCCTTTCTTTCTCTTTCTCCCCCCCACCCCTCATGTGTATCTGCTAGCCTGAAAAGGAAACAAAGTAAGAAAGCACCCCCTGGAGGAGTGCTTTCCATTCTCCTCTCAGGATTTTAGGCACCCATTTATCATGCCCTGTGTGTTTTTCAAGCTTCTGGTTCTAGGACTTAAACCTCACAGTAAGCCATGTGGGATCCAGCTGCCGTAACACCACACCTCCACACCACCAACTGGCCCAGAAATCATTTCTATATCTTCTGTAAATCCTGTAAGCTATAAGGATCCCACACTCTGGTTCTTACAGTTTGCCTTGGGATTCTACTCTTGCTAACTTTTCTGAGTCTTTGACTCTGGCCTTTTCTTTGGCCTGATTGCTTCTTACTCTGTGCTTTCCAATGCAAGGGGCTTGGCAAAATGCTTTTTTTTTTACTCAGGACTAGCAGTTAGCGTAATGGCTATGTCACTGGACTCCCATGTAGTCGACTGTGGATCGAGTCCTGGACCTGGCGGCTTAAACTCATGCCGGGCATGTGCATGTGTGCCCAAGATCCCGAGAGGAGAATGGAGGAGAAGGGATTGCAGTGTGGCCATCCCCCCTGGGGTGTGATTTCTCGCTTTCTGTCTCTCTGTCTCTCTGTCTTTCTGGCGAACGCACGCGCCCTATAGCAAAAACCTCACCAAAAAAAAAGAAAAAAAAATGCTTTTGCTTTACTACCAGCAATTCATTCTTTCCGCAAGATGGGGACATTTATGAATAATTGTGAAGCAAAGGTAAATACCTAACTTTCTTTTTAACACAGATTACACCTTCTTCTCTACCATACCTTTTGCTTAAAGTCTTTTGTTAGACCTTTGTGCAAAGCTGATGGTCTTGAGTTTCCCTTGTTTTTCTTCCTTGTGGGGAAAGCAGAGAAGTACAATAATGTCTGAGCAGGGAAGTAGTCACTAAATGGTAACAAGGGAAAAAGAAAATCAAGGATCTCTGTGTATTTAAATATGGTTATTTAGGTTCAGGATAATTGATGGTAATGTTAAAACTCAGTGTCTCAGGCCAGCAGGTGATATGGTGGCAAAAGCACTAGACTCCCACATGACCAACCATAGTCTGAGTCCCAGACCTGACAGTTTGAAAATCATGTCAGGCATGTGTGTGTATATGTGCCCCAAATCCCAGTAGGGGCATGGAGGAGAAGGGATTGTGGCATGCCCATTCTCTCAGGGGTTATTTCTCACTTTCCCTCTCTCTGTCTCTCTTTGAACAATGCACATGCCCTATGACAAAAATCTAAAAAAAGAAAAATAAAGTAGTGTCTCTGTACTGAATCAAGATATAATCAAAGCCCAGTTACATGTTCATAGTTATTTAATCATTTATTTGATCACATTGGGACATTATGAGATTGATAGACTATTTTACTGGTAATAGTGAGAGAGGAATATTTACTGGTAATAGTTAGAGAGAAATCAAGGAGCTGGAAGAAGAAATAAGTACATAGCTGTGGATTCAAGAGCATTGCTTTAGCAATCCGGAGACCTAAGCATCATGCTTGAACTTTGCCAACTGGATGACTTTGAGTTGGTGCTTTCTGCTCTCAGGGCCTCAGTTTACCCATAAGTAAAGCATGGTGGATCTTAGGCTGTGTAATCTCAAATGATCCTCCAGCTCTGACAGTCTAAATCGGACAGCATACTACTTTCCCCTGAAAGTTCCTTTCCCCAGAGTGCCTTATCACATTTTTTAGTGTTGCAATGAGATATGGAAGATGATGTTTGGCAGTTTCTACTCTCTGAGTGGTGTTTTGGCAGCTACTTCAGACAGAACTCACTCGCTGTGGTTTCTTTACAGTGTTCCTGGAAGCTCCTGATAGTTGAGACTGTGCGTCTGCAGGAATATGCAGTGTTCCACCTTCTTGGTCACCTGGATGGTGTGATTTGAAGAGAGTCACAGGGGTTTCTCTTCTTCAATGTCCCATAGTAACTTTCTTGCCTCAGCATATGAATCTTTCCAATTACAATTCTAACATTGGAACCTCGCTCTTTAGGTTCAACATTGCCTTCTCCTTACAGTGCTTGAATAAACTGCATGTACATCTGTGACGAGAAGAGGCATGCTCCCCTGCATACCTGGGAAGCTGTGTGCACACATCACATTTTTTTTCAGTTTGTTATAAAGTGTTTGTACTTGCCAGATAGGGACACACAGAGAGAGAAAGAGAGATAGAGAGAAATTATCCCACACACACACATCAGGGAGGATGGCCACACTGCAATTCCCCTCTCTTTAATTCTCCTCTCAGGGTTTTGGGCATACATGCACACATGCACACATGCCCAGTGTGATTTTCAACCCACCAGTAAGAATTCGAGCCACACAGTCAGTTATGTGGATCCAGTCACCTTAATCACATACTGCCTGCTGGCCCAAATGTATATACATCCTTCTTTTTTTTTTTTTTTAGTTTCCCTATCGGGTGCATGTGCTCAACAGAGAGAGAGAGAGAGAGAGAGAGAGAGAGAGAGACCATATCCCCCTGAGGGGGGGGGGTAACCATGCTGTAGTCCTTACTCCTCCATTCTCTTGGGATTTTGGGCATGCACAGACATACACCTAGTGTGGCTTTCTTTTCTTTTGTTTTCTTTCCTTCTTTTCTTTTCTTATCTTTGCTAAGAGACGTTTTGCTACAGGGCATGTGTGCTCACTGGAGAGACAAAGAGACAGAAAGCAAGAAATCACTCCCCGGGGGAATGACCACACCACAGTCTCTTCATTTTCTCTTAGGATTTTGAGTTTGCACACACACGTGCCTGGCCTGAGTTTTAAGCCACTGGGTCTGGGACTCCAACTGCAGTTGACTATGTGAAGTCCATTATACCATCTGCTGGTCCATGCATGGTGTGTTTTCCGAGCCAACGGATCAGGGGCCAGAACCACTCAGTCTACCATATGGGATCCAGCTGGTCTTAACCACTATGCCAATGGCTGGCTACAAATCACAATCTTTGGGAATGGACCACTCAGTCTTCCTTGTGCTAGCCCTGCTAATTGATATGCCAGAAACAGGATATCAAGACATAAGTAAATATCTTTTATATCAGCATGTAACATTCTCTCCTAAAGTCTACTTGCCACCTCCCTTGCCAGCTCTTTACTACCCCTTTCCTCATTTTTCTTCTTTCTTCCCTAGTCTCTGATTTTCTCCTTTCTCCCTCTAGACTCCCCTCCCTCTCACTCTAGCATTTCAAGCTCTCCCTCATTCCTCCTCACAGGGCTTCCTCGCCCAGTTTCTCCCCTCTACTTTCAGTTCCTGGGAACTATTTCCTGTGTCTTCTATTTTTGTTTCCAGTTCCTATTTTTTTATCATCTACCAGTAGGCATGAAAACAATAGCAGCAGAATATCAGAAAACAGTGGCCATGATAATGATATAATTTATAGAAACATCTCACTCATCCAGAGATCCTAAATCCCAGAGCCTGGATCAGTAATCTCCAAAACTGAGGAATGTGAGTGGGGAATGCAAGTCAATCCATTGGCTACAGAAGAAAATATTTGAATTTCTATTTTCATTTAAGAAAATTTCAAGTCTGTATCATTTGAATTAAATGATTCAATGTATGAAAACTGCTTAAAACTGTCTACTACATTAAATGTTGTGTAAGTATTAGCTATTCTTTCTTTTATTAGCAGAAAGCATGTGCACTTTCCAAAGAGAGACAGAGAGAGAGGGAGAAAGCACCCTCTGATGAGGCAGGGGTCACACTGAAATCCTTTTTCCTCTATTTCTCCATCCTGTTGTGATTTGGAGCATATATGCACATGTGCCTGGCATGTTTTTCTTTTCTTTTTATGAATAGTTTAAATATTTAATTGATTTTCTGCATGGAAAGTTTTGGTATATATATTTATATAGTCACTGGCATCCTCACTAGGTGAGTCTATCCTTGTCTTTACTCTTGCTTATGCTCTGTAAAATATACTGAGGGAAGAGTGGGGGCTCCATAGTATAGAAGGGGTGACCTTGGAGCCCTCACTTTCTTTTACTTTATGCCAGAGATATAGCTGTTTCCTTGGACACCATTAAGTAGATTCATGGATTGTATTATCTAGCTAAATTAACGTTCCCAAAATAGACAAGTGGCTTCAGAAGATTCCTACAAATAAGCCATGTATTGAAAATAATAATAATAATGTAAGCACATGAAAATGGCAGAGCTCACACTTCTAGAACAAGTTTTTCATCAGTCTCATTATGAAATGAAAACCACCACAATCAAACTGCATCTTACAAGAATTCAGCAAAAAAGTAATACATGAGTACTTAAGATTATATGAAATATGAATTTATATATATTCTTAATACTGCTAACAATATAATAAAGTTATCATGATTAATAAGACATTTAAGATGCTATTTGTCCATCTTTGTCTCATCTCTCTAAATTTTGTACTTATTGTGTATATTTATCACACACACACACACACATAAGTTAACAGAAAATGTGTATTACGGGGGCCGGCAGGTAACATCATGGTTAAAGGCACTGGATTCCCACATGGCTGACCGTGATTCAAGTCCTGGACCTAGTGGCTTGCTTTCTCCCTTTCTCTTTCTCTCTCTGTCTCTCTCTGGCAATTTTTGTTTTTTTTTTAAAAATGGAATGAAATAAATAATTCTTAAAAAAAAAAAACTTGTAGTATGAAAAAACTGTACAGGTTTTAATTTGTTGTGCCAAAATAAATTCACACATTAATTCCATTTTCCATGAAATTTTTGAAGTCTCCTCATATATGTATGTATATAGAAAGACATATACATGATTTATATAAATTTTTAAAAATTATTTTATTTAACTTTATTTATTTACTTACTTTATTTTTACCAGAGAGGGACATAACAAGAGAGAGAGAGAGGGAAAGTGAGAATGCAAGCCACCAAGTCAGAGACTTAAACTGCTGTTGGCCATGTGTGAGTCCAGCACCCTTAACCACCAAGTCACCTGCTAGCCCCAGATTTATATAGTTATTAATAATATAATGTATAAATATACTGAAGAAGAATACTCAAAATGTGTGTGTGTGTGTGTTTTGTTTTTGTTTTTTATTTTTTGGGGGATTTTTTTTGCTGAAAATGACATGCAATCAAAAGAATTTGGAGACCACTAAGCTAGTCCACACTTAAAATAAATGGCAGCTCACAAGCACAGACAAAACAAGTATGGATAAAAGAAAAATAGCTGCTATCGTCTCTTGCACTTACCCTGTAGGATCGTCACGTAACCAAGTTTAGAAACTCACCCTGACAACTTCATGTAAAATAATGTAGGGATCTCAGTAGTCGTGAAAAGTGAGACGACAAAAGAACTTTAAAATTTTCAAAAATCACAGAATCACAGGTCTGGGAGGTTGGCTCCAGTCTCTAAATAGGACATAAAAGGCTTTCCCAGCATGCC
>NW_006159543.1:1018419-1021826 GCF_000334495.1 Tupaia belangeri chinensis | reverse complement strand
CTTTCCCTGACTGTACTTTTATTTTTTAAATTTTGCCAGAGTATGCATGCACTCATCAAAAAGAGAGAAAGAGAGAGAAGGAAAGTAAGAAATCACTCGTCCATGGAGAATGGCCCCTCCTCAATCTATTCTCTTCCATTTCTCCCACTATGTGGCATTTGGAGCATGCATCCACACACACCTGGTATGTTTTTCAAGCTGTTGGTCCAGGACTTAGACTGCATGGTCAGCCATGTAGAATCCAGTCACCTTAACTACCATGCCACTGGCTGGCCTCCCTCACTTTAAATATGAAGAAGCTTAGAAGAAAGTTTCAGAGTGGCTATGAGACTTTCCCAAGGTCTGTTGTAAGTGGCAGAGCAGAGATTTGAACCAAGTATTCCAGCCTCCTGCTTAGTGTTCTTTCTACCATGTCAAATGGCCTTGTAAGCCCATGGCCATCATCATTTGAGCCCCCTGCATTGCTCATTGTGGTTGAATTGCTGTGAACAGAGGAATACCTGTAGTGGAGAGTATCTGCTAAGAAGACACAGTCCAGATATTAACAAATCAATTGCCCTTCTTCCTCTTCCCCAATGAGTAAGTAACTCTTGACTGCATCTGTTTATATCCTTGTCTGAGTTTTATGACTTTTTCCCAATATCTCTGACTTTTAAAGGTTAAAGAAATGAACTCCAGGCTTAAAGAAAGCCTGGTTTTCATCCGTGATTGTAAGTTTAGTGAGGAGTCACATCAGTTTTTATGGCTTTGATGTTGGTCTGTTCCTTTAGGTAGGCCAGTTATTGAATGGAAGTTCAATGCAATGGAGTTAGAAATGTATGGCTATAAAACTACCAAGTATGTGTCAAAGAAGTAATTTCTTGAAGAAGACTTGTGTTAATGGAAGTCTTTCAAGAATGTTTAATAAAATTCATTGTATAAAATCTGTCTTAAGCTATAGTAGAGGTCAATGGGAAAATATACATTGCTTTGCAGAAATTTGCTTTGCTGTCATCTTTTCAAAAGAGCTTTTCTTTTAAAAAATGAGGCACATGACCAATTTCTTAATGATCACCTTTACTTTTGGAAGTGGAGGTCTTAGACTGTTCTTTGTATTTTATTTTCCTCCCTGTGTTGTGTGAAATTCAAGCCACTAGACATACATTTTAGAAAACATGCTGGGGGTTAAATACTGGTACAGGTACTATGAGGAATGCACACATATTACAAGCACCAGACTTCTACTTAGGGAGCCTACACACACACACACACACACACACACACACTGCAGTGCTTAACTATATGGCACTGCATCTGATTAAATGTCTGAATGACAGAGCACAAAATTTCAAAAGGAGAAATCAATAGGTCTGGAGTTATTAACCAAATTCTTTTTTAAATATTATGACAAAAAGTCATAGGAAATTAAGTTGGTGGGGGGTCATAGTGATAGATTGGAGTGAGAGACATGGTAGGCAAATACTGTGCTCTATTTTTAGAGATTAAGTAGCATTTCCAAAGTATCCTAGCACAGCAGAATGGGAAATTTCCATTTTCTACTCATCAGATACTATCTGTCTTTAAATGATTCTCTCTATTCCTGAACACACACACAGACGCACCCACCTAAACATGATTTGCTGATGGGAGCTTGTACTCATTTTAGATGAGTGAATCACCTTTTTTTTCCCTAATTACCTTGAAAATGGTGCTAGTAACTTTCCCTCACATTCCTCTTACTCCTTGGAAACCAGTGTCTCTGCTGGTTAGTCCCTAGTGATCCCACTTGAGGAGAATTCACCTGAAAACCAAGTGGAATCAATGTCACTGAGGTGACCCTGTCTTGATTACATAAGTAGGACTATAAGATAGATGCCTTTGTCCACAGGACACTAAAAGCTCCTGCAGTTACTACAATGCCCAGGAAGAAACAACAACTGTATGTGTTCTGAAAAGGCACCTGTTTACTACTTGACAAATTTTGTCCTGGGGATTTTGAATAAAAGGTACGGCTTGGGGAATCGTGAAAAAAGGAAGTCATTATTTCATAGAATAATTTTTTTTTCAGAAAGAGATCTTTGCTTCAGGGCACGTGTGTTCACCAGAGAGATGGAAAGCTGAAAATCACCCCCTGGAGCGGATGGCCACGGCACAATCCCTTCTCCTCCATTCTCTCCTCGGAATCTTGGGCATGCACGCATATGTGCCTGGCATGAGTTTTAAGCCACTGGGTCTGGGACTCAAACCACAGTCAACTATGTAGGAGTACAGCAATGTAGCCATTATGCCATCTACTGGTCCTCATGTAAGACAAATTTTAAAGTGTGGTCAGTAGAAAAATCTGGAGAGTACTTCAGAATTATGTCTTTATCCTGAACTATCAGCTGTGACCATAGCACCCACATTGTGGATTTCACTAAGCACCTGGCTTTGCTCTGACAGCTTTTACACCTTTTATTGTCAGTTTTATAAGCTTAGTTTTACTCTTTAATTTTTGAAAACCCAAAGAAAAAAATATGCTCATTTCTTTAGCCCCTAGGGAGGTTAATGTGTATGTTCGGTTATCATCGGTATCAAAGAAACCATGGTCTCTACCCTTGTACATGTCTTTGCTAGTTCAAGTAATTGTAGTGGCTTGGCATTCCAGTTTGGGTCAGGTGCCCTCTCAGAGCTGACACGAGTCAGTGATTGCTGCCCCCTTCACATGTGGTTGGGAGAGTGCCAATAAAGCTATGAGCAAAGGAGAGCGCTAGGGAAAAACATGCTGTGAGGCCCAGAACGGAATGAGGGGTAATCAAGGTTCAGGAGCCAGGTTTCCCCAGAGAGAGACAAAAACAAAGCAAACAAAAGGAAGAGACAGGTCTAAACAGGTTCCCCAGACAGGGCCCCTTTACTGTAAGAACAGAGCTTTAAACCTCACAAAGCCAAGGGAGGGAAGGGAGCCAGGGGTTAAACATGGCCTTTGCAATTCGGTTGAAGAATTATTAACTGAGCATCATAAAAAGAAAAGCCACACATAGAGCAACATTTGTTTTTCTTAAAACCCAGTCAGACACTCCACAAACTCAGAAATGTCCCTGAACCTGTATATCCAGGTAGATACTGATATTGTTTCCACAACCCATAAAGGCACAGATGAGAAACAGAGACTAGGCAGCAGACAGACTCATTGGAGGTGACCTGCTGAATCCATTATCAGAACTGGGGGCCCATGGTTCCAATGATTGGTACCAGAGTAAGAAATTAAATTCTCGCTTTGCTTTACCTGTTAAATCAAGTTCAAACCCAACTGGAGCTCAGACAACAGGCTAGAAGCCTGTTGCAATCCCTCAGATTCAAGGAGCTGGATTCAAGGCCTTCAAGTTTCTAGAAGGAACCCAGTGTAAGGCTCCCCCCCCCCCATTTACCCCCTAACGCCCCAATGTTGC
>NW_006159543.1:1001583-1018259 GCF_000334495.1 Tupaia belangeri chinensis | reverse complement strand
AGAGAACTCTCCCTGCCAGCCCAGGCTCCCAGGGCAGCCCTGAACGTTGGACCCCCGCCAGACCCACCGCCCAGCCACGCCCAACCGTGGCCTCAAACCAGGGCAGCCTTTGGCCCTCAGCGATGGCAGAAGCCAGTTGGGAAGAAACAAACACGGCACAAAGCACACATGGCCTGGGAACTTTGCACCAGCTTCCAAACTGCAAGTCCTCAGCTCTCCTAACCTTCCCTCCGGTCTCCCCAACCCCCTGGCCCTGGTCCCTGGTCTCCCACTTGAAGAATTTTCCTCCTGAAAAAAGGGAGAACACTTAAACTCACAGGACAGACCAGATCACCTGGTCCAACTCTATCTTTTACATATGGGAAACTCAGGCCCACAGTGAAGAACCAATTTACATGGTGGTTAAGGGTGCTAGACTCCCACAAGGCTGAACTCGGTTTGAGTCCAGGGCCTGGTGGCTTGCTTTCTCACTTTCTCTCTCTATCCCTCTGGTCAAATTTAAATAAGTAAATAAATAAGTTAATTAAATAATTATTTAAAACAACAATCTTATGAAGGCCAGGGGCATGTGAGTGTGTGTGTGTGTGTGTGTGTGTGTGTGTGAATGAGACAGAGAAAGAGAGGCTGTCAGGGTATGGGCTGGTGGTGGAATGACAGAGTTGTGGGGGAGGAAGTAGACAATAAAGAGAGAAAGGAGAGTGAAGGGGAGGAAAGCAATGTTGAGAGTCTATATGCAATCCTAAGCTAGAGAATCTTTAAGCAAGAATGCACATTGTAGGGCAAATAAAAGAATGCTTGAGTCTAAGTTGTTCTTATTCTAGTGGCCAGATATATTCTTCCCAATTCCTAGGGGCCCATGGGGACCTAGAACAGGGTAGGGGAGTTTGTCATCCTGGGAGTACAAATAACTGCAGTGATCCAGAGTGATGACTTTGGAGTCAGATCAATCTTTTAAGCCCTGACTATCTCATTTACTGAATGTGTGATCTTTACCCAGTGGTTGTCAATCTGGGGCAATGTTGCCCCCCAGGGAACATCCGGCCATGTCTGGAAACAGTTTTTGGTTGTCACACTGGTGGGATGCTACTGGCATCTAGAGGGTAGAGGACAAGGATGCTGCTAACCATCCTACAATGCACAGGACAGCCACCCCAATCCCAATGTAAAATTATCTGGTCCAACTTGTCAGTAGTGCCAAGATCAAGAAACCCTTGCTAGGCAATTGACTTAACCAGTCTGACTTCAATTTCTTCATCTGTGACTTAGGACTAATGGTATGGATATCACAGGATAATTATGATAATTAAATAAGCTAATATGATATGCTTATTGGAGTAGATGGCACAAAAATTAAATGTTCCATTACTTATTAGATATTTATATATATATATATTTTGGGGGGGGAGGGAGAGGTTTTTGCTATAGGGCGTGTGCGCTTGCCAGACAGACAAGGAGACAGAAAGCAAGAAATCATCCCCCGTGGGGGATGGCCATGCCGCAATCCCTTCTCCTCCGTTCTCCTCTCATGATTTTGGGCACGCACACACACGCGCTTGACGTGAATTTAAGCCATCGGGTCCATGATGCGAACCGCAGTCGACTACGTGGGAGTCCAGCGACATAGGCATTATACTAACTGCTGGTCCTTAGATATTTATATTATCAAAACCTCCCTAAACTCCTCTTTCTCCTGTAGTTACTGTCCCATTTCTCTGTTCCCCTTACAGCATAACCCCTTGAAATAGTTGTTTACACTCAAAATCTCCACTTTCCTCATTCTTTCTTGAACTTAATCTAATGAGACTTTTATTGCCACCACTCCATTCTTATAAAGGTCACCAGTGACATCCACGTTGTTAATTCCAATGATCATTTCTCAATCCCAGTCTTATTTGACTTGCCATCAGCATTTGAAGTGGCTTTTTGCTCCCTTTTTTGGGAAAAACTTTCTTTGTTTCACTTCCAGCATACCAATTCTTTCTCCTCTTACCTCTTAGCTTCTCATTTCCTTTTCTCCATGCAGAGCAGGACTTGGTCTCATGTAATTTGTTGAATAAATAAATGAATAATATTTATTGTGATATTAAATGAGATATTTGTATTTAGCAGACATTAAGCATTCAATAAACAGTCATCATATCCACCACCACTACAGTTATTTTTTTCTTTTTCTTTTTTTCTTGGAGAAGTTTTTGCTATAGGGCACCTGTGCTTGCCAGAAAGACAGAGACAGAAAGTGAGAAATCACCCTCCAGGGGGGATGGCCACACCGCAATCCCTTCTCCTCCATTCTCCTCTCGGAATCTTGGGCACGCATGCACACACACCTGGCGCGAGTTTAACCCACCGGGTCTGGGACTTGAACCATGGTCGACTACGTGGGAGTCCGGCGACATAGCCGTTATGCTAACTGCTGGTCCCACAGTTATTATTGATACTACTTCTATCATTACAGGTTATGAGCCCCTCAAGAATGGGAATAATGTTTATTTTGTCTCAGTCTACCCTTGTATGTAGCTTTATTCAAATAGAAGAGTGTATATCCAAGCCTGAAAATGTATCTAGAAAATAGTTAGCAATGGGTAGGAATAGCTGATGCGTGCATGGGACTGGAACAAGGCATTAGAAGAGAATTAAGTTATGAAGAGCTTGGTTGGGTAGGAGTGGGGGTAGGTGGCTAGAGACTCATGGGAAATAGGCTTCCACCAGGGAGTCATACCCTAGTCACTTTCACTCCCCTCTTTATAAATGATGGGACCATAAAAGGGAAGGAGTAGCAGTTCTCACCCATTAATCATCCCAATACCTCCTTTCCCAGTTATGGGGGAGAAGTAGGACTGTGTCCAAATGTTAGCATGAACAAAGCTTCTCTGTTGAGTTTGACAGAATGAGCAACATAAATTCACTTTTCTCACAGTACTGAATTAACTTCATTTTTAGTCATCTTAAACTTGAGGCAATTTTGTATACTTATCAGCTCCTCCCACCATCATCTTTACAAATTTGCAAGTGGAATTTGTATTATCCTGGGAATACAGTCTCTTAAGGATAGCCTTTAGAAAAAGCACACAACCCAAATTTTATTAGAAAATTTGTGAACATTCAAAACATCCATTAGGTGTTACTAATCATTCTAATAACATAATTTGGCTGCATTCTGAGTGAAAATGAGGTAATAACTAAATAGGATCTGTGCACTAAGTTTCTTTTTTCCATTAAAAACAGCATCTAGTTTTTATAATATTCATGCCATTAACTACAGCCAACTGTGGCGTTTAATGATGGCTAGCCTCCTTTCTCCCCTTCACCACCCCCACCAACCAACAAAACATCCACAACTTGGACCCTTACTTAAAAATGTTGTTAAATAAAGCCCGTGTTTCCAGCCCCTGACCATCCAAAACCTATACTCTTGTTCACTTGCGCTATAGCCCATGTGCAATAACTAATCTGCTTTGCAGGTGGATCAGCATATCTGTAAATCTCTCCATGAAAGCTACCCAAGTGCAGAGAAAACCTCTATTCTGGCTTGCTTAAACAACCAAAGGAAAAATGTTTAAATCCACAAAACTCAAACCATTGATTTCAAAAGAAACTCTGTTAACACAACTTTATTTTCAAATTAGCATTTTTCCCTTGATTTTGAACTTGTCACCAACTCAAAGTTCTAAAAATTAACTTAGTTTCTGACTTTTCTAAACATTTTTTTAAAAAGAACAGTCTTATTTTTAAGCCTTCAGTAGGTACTTAATAAATACACTAGTGACATAAAGGCCACCATGATTTTCGAACTGGCTGGGCTATTGGTGACTTTTGGCAGTTCTACTATTATTTGTCAGAGGTCCTCCAGTTTCCATCTGGGCCCACAGAAAGCCAAGGCTCCTAAAAGAACTGTTGATAGAGCCCAAGGGGGAAGTTGTAATTCATTCTGGAAAGGTGACCCAGCTGCTTGAGTCCCCTGAGCCTCTTGTAGATGCCAAATGAGCTTCTAGCCTAGTAATCCCATCTGTGATCTAAATGTATCCAGAAACTGCCTGTTCATCTCTTCCTCTTGGCTAATGCACTCATAGAGATATATTTTTCCTACTGAGATACAGGATTCTTAGCGATAATAATCATCATCTTTTTCATCATCATCATCATCATCGAAATGGTAAAGATAACACGTAATGATGTCATAGTAGTTGTTACCATTTATATAAAAGTATTTACTCTGAGTTAGACATTGTGTTAGGTAATTTATGTATGTTGTCTCATTTAATTTTTTCATGAGATATAAACATCATATTATAAAGTTCACCTCTTGAAAGTGTACAATTCAGTGATTTCTCATAGATGCATAAGGTTGTGCAAACATCACCACTCTCTAATGCCAGAACATTTCATCACCCTGTCTCATTTAATTTTCACAGTAGCCATGAGGGGTAGGCATTTATTTTAAACCCCATTTTATAGATGAGGTAACAAAGATTTACAGAGGCTCAATTATTTGCCAAGTTCCACAGCATGGCCATGGTGGAGCTGAGTCAAGTGTAGATCTCTCTGGACCGTAAACCTCTGCATCTCTTTCTCTCTTATGGTCCTTTATTCGTGCCGTGCTCCATTATCATTTTTATTAATAGAGACAATGAAGGGAAAAATTGTAATTCTCTTGTTTCTCTGTTTCTCTTCCTGTCCCCTTCCACTTTTGTCCCTCAAGGAGTCCTCTTCTACTTTTGTCCCACAAGTGATTGATGGTGTTGGTATCCATAGCAACTACTGTCCTTCTGCCCACACCTCTCTCATACACACATGCTGTATACAACATCTAGTTACCCTAACAAAATCTGCTCTCAGCTTTTGACATTAGTTTGCAATGAAGGTCTAAAAGACCAATAAAACTTTAATTTGTTGCACATTCTTAGGGCTACTTTTGTTTAGTAGTAGGCCATTACTTAACATAATTATAAAAACAGAACTTTAGTATCAAACTTGGATTTTTAATTCTGGTCTGATTTCCCCCATGCTAAATGTGTTATTGTGGGCAGTTAAGCTCTGTTGGCCTCTGTTTCCTCAGATGGAAAAATGGAAATAATAACACATATGTCATAGGACTACTAGGAGAGCTTAGTTGAATGCACATACTTAAATGTTTACTGCAATGTCTTAAAACAGAATACATGTTGAATAAATCATGATAGTTTTTTGGTGGCCTCAGTAGATGGGTAGAATGGGGAATTATAGAGTACCCATCAAGTTATATGGCCTAGAATCTCCCTAAGGCTGCCTGCTCACAAGGCAAACTTTGATTAAAAAAAAAAAAAAGCATTTATTAAGTAAGGCAGTGCATGCCAGATAGTATACCAATCAAGTTAAATAGTTCCTGCAGATCTTGCCAGTTTAATCAACTAAAAGCATAAAGTTTACTTTTGGCATGAAATCTCTGACTGCTTTCCTCATAGCAGTCACAACATTTCCTTCTTTAAGAATCTACAGTGATTTGCATTATCATCAAAAAGCAAAACTTCACTTGTCCTGGAGGATACTTAGCAGAACCAAGAATTTCACAGGGTCAGGTTGGGTCTGACCCACCTAAGTACAGCAAGTGGTCCTGGGTAGAGGGCATAGACGCAAATATGGTTGAGATGGACTATTTTAGAGATAACAGATTGAGATGAGAATCTGGAATAGATTTGAAACCAGGTTATGAGTTTAGAGTTTAGAATATTCCAGCATCTAATCCAAGCATCATAGGGTGAGCAGTCAGTGGAGGTCCAAATAATAGGCTCCCCTTCTGCATTTAGAGAGCAAGTACTATCAATCCAAACCTAACTAATAACAATAGTTTCCATTAATTAATTATTGAATGTGAGGCACTTTGCTAAGGACTTTACTATACATTAATTATCTAATTTAACTCTTACAACAATTTTATGAGAGTAAGTAGTATTATCCTCACCATTTTCACAATTAAGGAAACCAAGGATTACATAGCTGGAAAGCTGTGAGGTTGAGATTCAATCTTATTTCTGTCTAGTTCAAGCCTATATGCCCTCAACCACCATGGCATAGTAATGCCTCCCAAAACATGAGTGTTGTTGAGAACCAAAAGCCACACACTTGGAGACTTAGATGTAAGGATAAAATGGTCCCAGTAATAAGGCTGACTTGCTGCTTAGCCACACAGTAATTGAAGTGAGAGTCATGCTTTTTACCTACTGTGTGGTGGCAGCATCTGAGGTAAGGAGCTAAGAAAGGTCCTGAGTTAGATTGAAACAGATTATTGCAGTGCTATTTCAGAGGTTTATTTCTCTTGCTGTTGCACACAAGTTCACTTTATCATCCTATAGTTATGCCCTAGAAATTTTGTCTTGTTCATATACTCTTAAGTTTCAGGGGTCACAAAATCAATAATAGCTTTATCACTCTCACCCTACCTTTAAATTTCTTATCTCTTTTCCTTAATTTACAAAAGAAAATGCAACAAACAGAAGGAGGTGACTTTCTTAAAGAGCTCGGTAAATGCCTGGTAAATTAAATGACACCAATTTTAAGAGGTGGTTCCATTTTGCAAGGATTGAGTGTGGATGCTACAGAACTAGCCCCAGCAAGAAACAAGCTGAGGAGGGAAGACAGTGTTGGGTAAGTGGCCTCTGTTGGCCCCCTTGGAAGATGGAGATAGACCATGATCTACCTCTGAATGTTTCTTTCCTCTAGTGGTCAGTGGGAGGAGGAAATAATAGTGATATAAGCTGTGCCTACTGTAAATACAATTTTGCAAGTAACATACAATTGCTTCCTTAAGAACAATGCTAAGGGGCCAGCAGGTGATGTGGTGGTTAGGGTACTGAATTCCCACGTAGTTGACCACAGAGTCCCAGACCTGTGGCTTGCTTTCTCATTTTCTCTTTCTCTCTATCTCTGGTCAAATTTTAAAAATAATAATAATAAATTAAATCATTATTTTTAAAATGCTATACTTGTAACTGTGTTTCTAACCAAGGACACTGTATAAAATAAATTTAAAATATGGGGGCTAGCAGGTGGTGTGGTAGTTAAGGTGCTGGACTTCCACATGGCAAACCATGGTTTGAGTCCAAGACCTGGGAGCTTGCTTTCTTACCACCTCTCTCTTTTTCTCTCGTAGGCACGCATGTCTGTTAGCAAATTTAAATAAAATTAAATAAATTATTCTAAAAAAATTACTATAAAAATATGACCAACAATTTGTCACATTAGCAAAGTTACAATTAAACTAGGACCATAACAATTCTAAATAATAAAATTGTCATGTGCCTTATAATGGGCATAGATATATTCTATACAACGATTATAAAATAGGCCTTTGCTATATCATCTTTGTTATCTAAATTTAAAATACTACCTACTATAAATAATACAATACACATTAACAACTTTGTTTGCCTCTTTAGATTTTAATTTTATAATATAATCTTTATTTTTTTTTAAATTTTTGCCATAGGGCAAGTGCTTGCTGGAGACAGAGAAGGAAACAGAAATAACCCCCCACGGTGAGACCAGCAGTTAGCATAATGACTATGTCACTGGACTCCCATGTAGTCGACCACAGTTTGAGTCTCTGACCCGGTGGCTTAAACTCACCCTGGGCGCATGTGCGCACATGCCCAAGATCCAGAGAGGAGAATGGAGGAGAAGGAATTGCAGCAGCATGGCCATCCCCCCTGCGGGGTGATTTCTCTCTGTCTCTCTCTGTCTTTCTGGTGAGCGCGCGCACCCCATAGCAAAAACATCTCCAAAAAAAAAAAAGAAGAAGAAATTATCTCCCAGGGGAATGGCCACATCAGTCTCTTGTCCTCTACTTTCCTCTTGGGCTTTTGGGCATGCATGCAGATGCGCCCAGCATATTTTTCAAGCTACGGTCCAGGATTGGGACTGTGGCATCAACTATGTGGGAATCCAGTGCCTTAAGCACCACACCATCTGATAGCCCTAGATTTCAACTTTAAAGTACTGTCCAATGTAATCTAAATACTCTGGACTCCCACATGGCTGACTATGGTTCAAGTCCCAGACCTGGTGATTTTCTTTCTCATTTTCTTTCTGTCTCTCTCTCTCTCTGATCAACCTGGAAAATAATAATAATAAATAAAGTTAAGTAAAGTAATTCTTTTAAAAAATGTTCACAGTCAGGCCAGCTGGTGGCATAAGGTTGACGCAGCTGTATTCCACATGGCTAACTATGTGATTCAAGTCCCGGACCCAGCAGCTTGAGAAACATACCAGGCACATGTACATGTGCCCAAAATCCCCAAAGGAGAAATGGAGGAGAAGAAATTACAACATGATCATCCCCCATGGAGGAGTGCTTTCCTACTTTCCTTTTCTCTGTCTCTTTCTCCAGCAAACACACACACCATCTGGCAAATTAAAAAACAAAATGTTCACTCTCTTTGACCCAATAATTCCACTCTTGAGAATTTAACTGAAGAAAATAAAGCAGTACAAAGTGACTTATGATTAAAGATATTTATTAGAGTCCTACTGATAATAGTGGAAAAAATGAATACAAGCCTGTGTGACTTCTAATAGGGGAATAGTTAAATAAAAAAGTGTATCGTGGGCCAGGAGGTGGCATGGTGGTTTAAAGGTGCTGGTTTCCCACCTGACCAACCACGATTCAATTCCCAGACCTGGTGGCTTGCTTTCTCACTTTCTCTTTCTCTCTCTCTCTCTTCAGCTCTGTCTGGTCAAATTTTAAAAATAATAATAATGAATGGAATTAAATAAATAAATAATTCTTTAAGGAAAAAAAAAGTGGGCTGTATCATTTATAGTGTAAAATCATATAGTCATTTAAAATGATGTTTCTTTGAAGAATGTTTAATGGCTTGAAAAAACTCTTGTAAATGATATCATGTTAAGTGAAAATAAAGGGAAACAAGTATTAATACAATATGATCACAATTTTATAATGATTGTAATTATAATATGCATTCATTTTTTGTAGAGATTTTTGCCTTAGGACATGTGCACTATGTCACTGGACTCCCATGTGTGTGTGTGAGAGAGAGAGAGAGAGACAGTGAAAAGGAAAGTGAGAAATCACTCCTCAGAGGGAATGGCCAGGTCACAATCCCTTCTCTTCCATTGTCCTCCTGGGATCTTGGGCACACATGCACACGCATCCCATGTGAATTTCAAGCTACCGAGTCCAGGACTCAAACTGCAGCCAGCCATGTGAGAGTCCAGCGACGGAACCACTTTGCCATCTGCTGACCTCTACATCCAAATTTTCTAAAAGATGAAATGACATGTACTAGAAAGTTAGCCGTGGTTATTACCAGGACATAGGGTTATAGGTAAAATGTTGGACAAAACAAGGAAGAGGAGCCCACACAGAAAACAGAACTATCAGTAAATAAGGTATTAATGAGAACTGAGGAGATGAGATGACTGTAGCTGGGTAGTGGACCCAGGTATGTCTTCTTGGGCACAGGTCTGGGTCTATTCTGTGAATGGGAGGTTGAGTGGTCAACCATCCTGCTTTTCCCAGGACTAAGGGATTTCTCAAGACATGGTACTAAAACTGGAAAATTCCCGAGCAAATTGGAATCAATGGATCACTCCAGACTCAAGATGTATTTGATTTGGAAGGCCCTCTGTGATCTTCAAAACAGACCCTACTTTTGCAGATTAAGAAAAAAAAAATACTTAGAAATAGGTAAAAGGGGGCAGCAGGTAGCATGGTGGTGAAGGCACTGGACATTCTCACATGGCTGACCACAGTTCGAGTCCTGGACCTGGAGGCTTGCTCTCTCACTTTCCCTCCGTGTGTGTGTATGTATGTGTCTGGTCAAATTAAAATAAGTGAATGAATAAATAAAATTAAATAATTCTAGGGGAAAAAAAAGAAAGAAATAGGTAATAGGTAATATCATGGCCAAAGTCATACAGGTAGCCAAGCACTGGTCTGGGAGTTCAAAAAGCTTAGTGCGTGTTTCTATCTATTCTGCTGCTTATTAGCAAGACACTTTTATCTTACTTGTTCATGAGGTTGTTATTTAAACTAAATTCAATTTTTCACAAATACAAGGGATTATCAGTAACAATAAACATGTACTAGACATGTACTCTATCGCTTTCACCATATTCCTAAAATGAAGGGATTCTAAACTTATTAAAGTATGGTAAAGTCTAATGAGGTTATGTATAAATAAACCAGTATAATGCTTTTCTTCTACTAAGCACTCATTAAAATCTCTGATTATATATCTTGATTTAAAAATATATATTTGGGGGAACCAGCAGTTAGCATAATGGCTATGTCATTGGACTCCCACGTAGTCGCCCGCGGTTCGTGTCCCGGACCCGGTGGCTTGAGACACACGCCGGGCGCGTGTGCATGTGTGCCCAAAATCCCAAGAGGAGAATGGAGGAGAAGGGATTGCAGCGTGGCCATGCCCCTGAGGGGTGATTTCTCGCTTTCTGTCTTTCTGTCTCTGTCTGTCTGGCGAGTACACGCGTCCTATAGAGAAAACCTCTCAAAAAAAAAAAATATATATATATATATTTGGGGGGCCAGCAGTTGGCGTAATGGCTATGTCGCTGGACTCTCACGTAGTCGACTGCGGTTCAAGTCCCGGATTTGGTGACTTAAACTCACGCCAGGCACGTGTGCGTGCGTGCCCAGGATCCCAAGAGGATAATGGAGGAAAAGGGATTGAAGAGTGGCCATCCCCCCTGGGGGGTGATTTCTTGCTTTCTATCTCTCTGTCTCTCTCTGTCTTTCTGACGAGTACATGCGCCCTATAGCAAAAACCTCTCATATATTTGAAAATCTCATACCACTTAAAAGTAACTCTATGAGACAGGTCTTTCTGTTTTTTAATTTACTATATGGTGCACGTGCTCAACAGAGAGAAAGAATGAGAGAAAGTTAGAAAGTACTTCCTAGGGGGTATGGCCCCACAAGAATCTCCTCTTCTCCATTCTCCCCTTGGGATTCTTGGCACACATGCACACACATGTGACCAGCATGTCTTTCAAGCTTCAGGGGTCAAGACTCCAACGATGCAGTCTGTACTGTGGGATCCAGCTGCCTCAACTACCATGCCACTGGCTGGCCCCATGACAGGTACTTTTATTAATGTTTCCATTTTACAGATAAGAAAATAATGACCAAAGAGGTTAATATATTTGCTTAAATGTATACTGTCAGTGAGTGACAGAGCCATTTGTCTCCTGATCCAGTATGTATTTATTTATTTATTTATTTATTTATTTATTTTTGCCATAGGGCACATGAACTCACCTGAGAGAGACAGAAAGAAAGAAAGTGAGAAATCACTCACCAAGGGGAATAGACATGCCACAGTGCTTTATCTTCCATTCTTCTGTAAGAATGTGGGCATGTATATACATGTACCCTGTGTGATTTATCACCCACAGGATCTGGGGTTTGAACCACAATCGACCATGTAGGAATCAAGCTGCCTTAACTACCATACCACCTGCTGGCCCTCCAATACTCTTTTCTACTTTGTTAAACTGTCACTCAATGAAAAACCTTTTTGGATGAGAGCACAGCCAACTTTTTTTTTTCTTTTTACTTGAGTCTATCTTCCTTAATACATAGATCTTCAGTTTAATCAAAGCCTACTCTTGGACTAAATAGAGGCCACTAGGAAACATTCTATGAGATATTTTGTTAACAATTTTCAGAGAACTTCAAGATCTCTTAGAAAAGCTGTAAAATAATTACAAGGTCTGCAGGACACCCCTCATAGGTCAAAGACTAAAACCAATGATATTCTCGTAAATGTTTAACCACTAGCTCTTAGAGAGGGCAGGGACTCTGATTTAGAGCATTTGCAAATATCTATGGTATAAATATTTGCATCACAGCAAATTTCAAATGACCAATGAGATTGGTTCCTATGAAAAATGCTACCCAGTATAAGCCAGTGCAAGCCACACCACTTGAAGCAGAATTGTAGCATTGAGTCCATTGTTTTCCTGAGTTTACATAAATTCAGTGAAAATTTAAATGTGGGCATTATTCAGGGTGCTTAGTTTTTCTTTCTTTTTTTTTTTTTAAGAGAGATTTTTTGCTATAGGGCGTGTGCACTTGCCAGGGACACACAGAGAGACAGAGAGACAGAGAGACAGAAAGCGAGAAATCACTCCCCAGGGGGATGGTCACACCACAATTCTTTCTCCTCCAATCTCCTCTCAGGATTTTGGGCATGCACACACACACGCCTGGCATGAGTTTCAAGCCACCGGATCCATGACTTGAACCGTGGCCAACTACGTGGGGGTCCAGCAATGTAACCATTATGCCATCCGTCTCCAGAGTGCTTAGTTTTAATTTTTTTAATTGCCAGAGATTTCATGTGCTCTCCAGAGATAAAGAGAGAGAGAGAAAGCACCCACCAATGGTACATGGTCATACCACAATCCCTTCTTCTCCATTTCTACATCCTGTTGGGATTTTGGGTATACAGACATGCACATATGTGCAGTATATTTTCCAAGCAATTTGGACAGGTTTCAGACTTTGGCTATCCATGTGTAATCTGGCTCCCTTAACCACAAAGCTATAGATGGGATCAGCCCCAAGGAGCTTGGTTTTCTGGATTTATAAAAATAATTATTTTATTTTACTCATTATTTATTTATTTATTTATTTATTATTTATTATTATTGTCATTATTTTTTAAATTGTTATAGGGCATATATGCTCACCAGAGAGAGACACAGAGAGAAAGAGAGATAGTGAGAGAGCAAGCTACCAGGTCTAGAACTCAAACCATGGTTAACCATGTGGGAGTCCAGTGCTTTAACCCCCATGCCACCTGATGGCTGCAGGAGCTTACTTTTAGCATGCAAAAGGGAGGGAGAAGTGAGTACAAGGTAATGGGTTAGGATATTCCAGAGTATGAAACAACTTATGGGAAGGCCCAAAGAAACAGAGGAGAATCTGATTGTTGCCTTCAAGTTTATGGCCCCTCATGAAATGTCTCAAGGAAAAGCAAAACTATTATCTACAATGTAAAATTACTATCTCCTTTAATCTAGAACAGTTCCTTAGATGTCCACCATTTTTTTTCTTTTGACTTTTATAACACTGGCATTTTTTTAAAAGAGTATAGGAGAGTTTTTTTGCAGAATGTCTCTCAACTGGCTTTGTTTATTTCTCATAAATACATTGAGGTTAAACATTTTTGTTTACTATGATATGATATAATATCCTCAGCATCTCACACTAGAAAGAATGTGATATCATTTTTCCCCATTACTAGAATGTTAAACTTAATAATTTGGTTAGTGTTGTGTCTAGCAAGGCTTTGAGTTTGAGTGTGTGTGAATTTCCTGTTCCAGGAGAAGCTCCTTTATGGTGAAGGTATAAATTACTTGGTTCACTGCAGAACCATGGGATTAAAAGGTTTTACTCCTAATTAAAAGGAAAAAAAAAACTAGAAGAGATTTATTTTTAAAAAATAAGCTGGCACTAAGCCTCTTAGCCAAATTCATAAGCTATTCACATGACAAGGGACCTTATCTAAATAAAGTGTTCCTTATCTAAATTGTAAACTGTTAGTGGAGGATTATGTCCCAGTCTACCCATATCTGTATCCCTAGAACTTAACCTGGTGCCTAGGCTATAGTAGATGCTCCAAAAATATTTACTGAAAAAATTTATCCCCAAATGGAATTACTGTCTTCATGAATGAGAAATTAATCACACTAAGTGAAAAATACACTTTGTTTTGTCAACCGGCACCAGCTGGAGTTGATTTGGCTGCTTAAGCACTCTGCTTCTCATGGGAAATGACAGAGCTTTCAGTTTTCATCCAGGTATTTGACCTTACTCATGCGCTACTTAAGTCTCTGGTTCTAAAAATCTTAGCTTCTTCATATTAAAATTACAAACTGTTCTAAATAAATCAAAGATCAGCCCTGTACTTGTTAGGATTAGGTTTGGCTGCAAATGACAGAAAACCTAAATAACAGCGGGTTAAACAATACAGTCATTTATTTTCTCTGATATAAAAGTTCCCACTTCTGGCCAAGATGGAGTAACAGGGACCAGAATTACTCCCCCGCCTGAAACAAGTGAAAAACCAGACAAAATGATAACAATAGTTTCCAGACATTGGACATCAGGCAACAAAGAGCAGTGATCCTTGAGAGACAGGAAACAGACTAGATGAGCCTTATGATTGCTCCGGCTTACTGCCTGGGGGAGAGTTTCCAGGCAGTGATACAGAGAGAGAGAGAGAACCAAGGCAGAGTCCAAAAGTGGGATAAAATTGGGATTCCAGGGAGAGAAAGACAGCTAGAATTTGTAGGACAGAGTATTGAAGAAGAGAGAACTGCACTGATAGAGAATTTCAGAGGTCTGTGGAGAGTCTCCCTTGAACCTTCAGCTGACTACTGATCAAGTACACAAGTGTAAGGAAACTAATGTAGGCCAAGGAAAGAAACACCCAAAATGATCAAAAGGAACACTATTCACATAGGGCTGGGAATAGTGCCTGACCCACCAGTCAAATCAAAAATCTCATAATTCACAGAGCATCAGATAGAGTAACTCAAAGGTCTTGCCTCAATAGTGGTATGAAATTAGCCTTAGATTCAAGGTTGCTCCAGACCTGTCTGACAAAGTTTTAAAACAAAACTTGAAAGAATCTGTTTCCAAGTAATTTAACTGTGCCCTAGAATAAAACCCAAGAATATTTATAGAAATATGAAATATCTAGAACCCAATGAGAAAAGACTCACATCTGACAACCAGTCAAAACTACCAAGCATTCAAAAAAAGCAAGAAAACACAACCCCAATGAGAAAGTCAATCAATCAAATCTGACCTAGTAATAAGGCGATGATAGGACTGATTAGTAGACAAAGACTTTCAAACAGTTACTTTACAGTGTATTACATTTATTTTTCCAGAAGGAATACCATGCTTCTCAGTCAACAGAGACATTGAGTCCCATCTTCAACATCCAATAGTTTTTCATTTTTTCCCAATTATAGTTACTTTAACTGTTTAAATGGAAAATAATATATCTTTTCCATATATTTAATAACCTAGAGGAAATATTGAGCTCATTAAGTAAAAAGATGAAAGGTATTGAAAAGAACCAAATAGAACTTCAAGAAATGAGGATTCAGTATTGAAAAGATATAAAAGTCCATGTAGACAGTTGATTCTTGAATTGCAACTCTATGATGTTCAGAGACCCAGGTGCTCCTTCTACCATGTTGTTGCTTCACTATTTTCAACATATGCTTTCAATATAGGATTCAAAAGAGCTACTCTAGCTCCAGTCATATATATATATATATATATATATGGATATATTGGGCTATCCTTATCCCAATAGCAGGATGGGGAAAAGGAGCATGTTCTCCATTTAAGGATACTTAGAATTTTCATGATATCACTTTTTAGAATCTCATAGGCTAGAACTTGGTCCCAAGGTCACACTCATCTGAAAATGAGATCAAGAATTTATAGTCTTGGGACCAGCAGTTAGCATAATGGCTATGTCGCTGGACTCCCACGTAGTTGACCACGGTTCGAGTCCTGAACCCGGTGGCTTAAACTCGTGCTGGGCGCATGTGCGTGCATGCCCAAGATCCCAAGAGGAGAATGGAAGAGAAGGGATTGCAGCATGGCCATCTCCCTGGGGGGTGATTTCTCGCTTTCTGTCTCTCTGTCTCTCTCTGTCTTTCTGGCGAGGGCGCGCAGGCGCCCTGTAGCAAAAACCTCTCCAAAAAAAAAAACAACAAAAAAAAAGAATTTGTAGTCTTTCTCTGTGTGGCTATGTGCTCAACTAAAATGTCAGAGTTTTATCAGTGAAGAATGTAAGAATGGAAATAATACAACTAGCCATCACTTCCCAAGTTCAAAGCCTTATTGCAGTGCAAAAGAGGTTTATGATCCAGTTTGAGTAATATTATGGCCCCTGGCTTAAAAATGATCTAACTGAAACTGCCTCTAAGTGTTTTTGACACCCAGGAATTAAAAATCTGAGTAATTTGCTTTGGAATTGTTTAAATTCCAGCCTTCACACCTCCATATATTTTTTAGCTTATCTCAAACAAACTGCCAGTTATTCCATTTCCCAAATCAGTAACACCAAGCTAGAGGTGGAGCATAACGTTTTGTTTGACTAATGCCTGTGTTTATCATGGCCAAGAAACCAGGGTCACTCAGCGTGTTCATGTCCTAGTCCTGAAACAGTTCACTTTCTTTCTTTCCTAATAAAGTCATTAACACTGGCAAATGAAACTAACATTTGCAGGGGCACCCACATTGCATTCCTTGAAACCTCAACACCTTCATCCTGATGAGGAAAACTTGTCACATGATAGAAGCAACATTTTCTATGGCCCACGCAACTCTACCCAGACTTTCTTTTGGTTGAACATATAACTATTCCTAATTCGCAAATCACCTGGTCAATACAACACTTTTCGACATTTTGAACAGCCTTTCAGTATTTCTTGGGTGTTATTGTTCTTCTAGTGTCAAAGTGGATGGCATTCTTTCCAAAAGACAGTAGGTAGGCATACAAGAAATATTGCAGAAAAATGGCAGTTTGTTCAAGGTGCCATACAAAACGGTTATCTCACTGAGTGCTTCTACAGAGCATTTTGCACTAGTTATGTGTGCAGTCTCCAGCAACTCAGACCAAAAAAAA